>NC_091197.1:12705165-12782665 GCF_040958095.1 Procambarus clarkii | reverse complement strand
AGGAAGGAGTAACTAGTTTCCAGGAAGGAGTAACTAGTTTCCAGGAAGTAGTAACTAGTTTCCAGGAAGGAGTAACTAGTTTCCACGAAGGAGTAACTGGTTTCCAGGAAGGAGTAACTAGTTTCCAGGAAGGAGTAACTAGTTTCCAGGAAGGAGTAACTAGTTTCCAGGAAGGAGTAACTAGTTTCCAGGAAGTAGTAACTAGTTTCCAGGAAGGAGTAACTAGTTTCCAGGAAGGAGTAACTAGTTTCCAGGAAGTAGCAACTAGTTTCCAGGAAGGAGTAACTAGTTTCCACGAAGGAGTAACTAGTTTCCAGGAAGGAGTAACTAGTTTCCAGGAAGTAGTAACTAGTTTCCAGGAAGGAGTAACTAGTTTCCACGAAAGAGTAACTAGTTTCCAGGAAGGAGTAACTAGTTTCCACGAAGGAGTAACTAGTTTCCACGAAGGAGTAACTAGTTTCCACGAAGGAGTAACTAGTTTCCAGGAAGGAGTAACTAGTTTCCACGAAGGAGTAACTAGTTTCCACCAATAATAACTAGAACAATCTTGTATGATTGGAAAAAGAAATTCATAGAAAAATTAAATTTACTTGCAATAAATGCAAAGGTGAAAACAAGCCAAACCAGCTCTGCACGCAAAAAACACGAGTCTCTCTCTCTCTCTTATAAAAACACGAGATGCGTTCTGCACTCAGAAACGCGAACCGTACCAGAACAAAAAAAAAAACGCGAAGCACGCACTATTCACAAAACGCGAGTCACGTTCCACACTCAAAACGCCTAAGTACACTTTAACTAACGAGCCTTTGCTCTGTTTGCACTTAACAAGAACGTATATTTTTCTTTTCCCGAGAAAAATGTACTGAGTCTTACCATAAACAAACAAAACTGATCGCTGTTTGTTTTCAGGTAGCAATTACCATTATAGCCACAATGTCTCCATTAATCCCACTCCTTGTTTCATTGTGTAGTTCAGGAGAAAATGACCATTTGGTCACCACTTGGTCCGGGAGACATCTCCCGTCACGCAGGGTGCAGTTGCGCCTCCACAGATCTCCAGTATCATCTTTTGATACTGGTAATGGCTCGAAAGGGCTACCACTTACGGGCTATTCATGCCCGTGCCACCTCTTGGGTGGCTTAATCTTCATCAATCAATCAGGAGAAAATAAGGACTAATGGACAAGAGTTCCTAGGATGGATTTCCGATATTCCAAGAACGGTCGTATAGGCTTGTTAATAAGCGCCATTTTCTAAAATATATATTTTCATTAGACACAACGAATTCTCCTATAGATTACACCCCCCCCCCCTCGAAAAATGGTCGAGTAACTAGTTTATTGCAAAATTTGGCGATGTTGCATATGGAAATTCACTTTTTACGGCACCCTGTTTGCATGACCTGAAACCAACGCGTTTATCGACAAGACTTCCAATACGGAGGAAACTCCGGTTCAGCGTAGTATAATTTGCTCAATCTAACTTTCCTCATGCAGCTTCCTGGAGACGGTACAGCAGCTAGGAGGAGGAGGAGGAGGAGGAGGGTACAGCACCGATGATGCGGTGGTACAGCCGCATAGAGGAGGGGAGTACAGCAACTTAAAGGGATATAGTAGCATGCAGGCGATGAGTCACAATAACGTGGCTGAGGTATGTTGACCAGATCACACACTAGAAGGTGAAGGGACGACGACGTTTCGGTCCGTCCTGGACCATTCACAATCGACTTGAGAATGGTCCAGGACGGACCGAAACGTCGTCGTCCCTTCACCTTCTAGTGTGTGGTCTGGATATAGTAGTATTCAATATTAATATACCAGAAGGGAGAGGTACCTCGGGTCGACCCGGTACCCAGACGTACCCGGTACTTGGGTCGACCCAACATCATTCCACCAAAAACAAATCCATGGAAAAATGAACAGAAACAACAGTAATAAACGGTAACATTAACGGCGGCCTCCCAACGTCTGTCAACACCGCCCTCGTCTGTCTGTCTGTCTCTCTCTCTCTCTCTCTCTCTCTCTCTCTCTCTCTCTCTCTCTCTCTCTCTCTCTCTCTCTCTCTCTCTCTCTCTCTCCTCTCTCTCTCTGCTCAATTTTGCATCCGTTCTCTTTTCTGCATCTGTTCGTGTCTTTCTGGTTTTCTCTGTGTTTCTCTCCGTCTCTCTCTGTCTCTGGATGCAAGGGTGTTGTCGAGACAGAGGGTCTGAGCGTATCCATTACTACCAGGATGTGTGTGGGGGACCCACATGGGTGCAGACTCGAGAAACAGCAGGATGGTGATGGGGATGGATGGGAGGTGGTAGTGGTCCTATCCCAAATCCTCATCCTAATATCCTTTCCAAGTGCTATATAGTCATGATGGCTCCCTGATAACGACCTTATCTTACGTCGCGACTCTTCAACCACCTATTTTGCAACAAGAATAAATCCACGATCAGATTTATATGGTAACATCGACTTTGATCACACATAAGACAAGACAAAGGAATCCCATCCTCCGTCTTCGTGTGCTGCGTGCTTCTGTTTTGTTCCATTTGTTTCAGGCTTCAACTCACTCTTTGCCAGACCTCGTTGTCCTCCCGTTCGTCTTGTGTGCTTGGGATGGAAGAGGAGAGGTCGTAGAAGTTGGAGGGTGAAGGGGGGAAAGGAATAGGTGGGATGGGAGTGGGGAGACATCTCCCGTCACGCAGGGTGCAGTCGCACCTCCACAGATCTCCAGTATCATCTATTGATACTGGTGATGGCTCAGAAGGGCCACAACTTATGGGCTATTCATGCCCGTGCCACCTTTTGGGTGGCTTAATCTTCATCAATCATCAATCGGGATGGGAGTCATTTATTCTGGTTGTGGTTACTATTAAAGTACTGAAAGAGGTCATTCAATAAAAGATCATTCGTGGGTTTAATTGGACTGTACATCCTGTAGAACAGCTTCACACCTGTTTTGGGGATGTTGCTATACCTGTGTTAACTATTCTATAGGGTGTCCATCAAGGCCGAACAAACTCCTGTCACAAAGGAACCGAAGATAGAAATAAGATTTGATTATGTTTATTATATTCTTTCTATAGTTCACTCAATTTTAAAAGCGTTCGTAAGCATTTGCATCCTTCAGTACTATTACTTTTCACACCTTCGTGTGTGTATGTGTAATTTACTAATCTTTATTAATATACTTTATATATATATATACATACATATTCAGCTTCCCGTGTAGTGATGTAAATATCACTAAATCCATTGCAAAGCAACGCCCAGTCCAGATGAAAGGCAACGTTTTGAGTGCATTTGCCGCTCTCAGCGGTAAGCACCTGCCTTTCCAGCCGACAGCCAACCCCCCCCCCCTTGGGCTAGACGGTAGAGCGACGGTCTCGCTTCATGTAGGTCGGCGTTCAATCCCCGACCGTCCAAGTGGTTGGACACCATTCCTGCCTCCCGTCCCATCCCAAATTCTTATCCTGATCCCTTTCAAGTGCTATATAGTCGTAATGGCTTGGCGCTTTTCCCCTGATAGTTCCTTCCTTCCTTCCTTTCCCCCACCACCCACCCGACAACTACATTCCCACTCCACCCGTCAGACCTGTAAGGAAAATATTATAACATGGAGCAAATCCTGCTTCAAGATCCTGTTTCTCTTTCGGCATTTGCCTGGTAACACAACAAGGAGGTTACTGGTAAGTCTGAGACGATCTGTAAGTTTTTTGGGTTGGATGGGTTCGGGTAGTGGTGACTGGACGTGTTTGTCTGTTTGGGAATGATTGGGGTGTTTGGAAATATTTAGAAATTGAAATTGGATGCGTATTAAAAAAAAGCGACAGAAATACCAGGAATGCAATTCGTGATTCAAGGAATGTTGCACAAATGAAACGAGTTGTTAACACGTAATTTTGTGAAAGAATGCAGATAACTATACTGCAATTTGACGAAGTATTAAGTTAACAAATTTATATGTATCATGCAAAGATTAAAGCTTTTTTAGAATAAAGGTGAAACGAACGTTCAGAAAATCATTAAGCACTCATAAAAAAAAGGTTCCCACTAGCTCACAACAAATAATTAACACCATAACACACACACACACACACACACACACACACACACACACACACACACACACACACACGCACACGCACGCAAACATTCCCACTCTGAGAGCAACTTTTTCCCAGCTCTTCACCTAGGTTTTGGAATACCATTCAAGCAACCTCTCCGGGGATCTCTCCATCACTCACACTCATTATCTCCCCCTCCACTCCTGTTCCCTTGAAGCATAACCTGCCACTTCAATCTAACACTCTCCTTAATGCCACCACACGCATACATACCCTCATAACACTGGCGATAAAGATATGTATATTGTCAGTCCTTATCTGGAGACAAAGTAGAGGAAGAGAGTGTGGTAGAATAGGGGAAATAGGGAGAGAGCGAAAGTAGAGAGAGAGAGAGAGAGAGAGAGAGAGAGAGAGAGAGAGAGAGAGAGAGAGAGAGAGAGAGAGAGAGAGAGTACAGAGAGAGGATGTATATTAAAAACAGTTTTACAATATTTTCGACATTTAGTAACCAAAAAAGATGCCTATGATGTGTGTGTGGTACTTTCCCAGCGTCAGTTCTAAGTGACATAGATGAAAGAAGATTTTAACCTGTTGATACCCTGGTAATGGTCCTGGGAATGCTTAAAGCTGAGGATAGAGTAGCAGTTTGCTTCATTCTCAGCTCTTCTGAATTGTTAGCATCCTGGCCTGTTTGGAATTGCGATGGTTATGCATTTTACAGGTCCGAACTCAGTCCCCGATGATCCACTGTGTTATTCTAAGTTTTAGTGTCATAAAATATTTAAAAAAAATTTTATTCTTTTTGTCTTGAGTTCAATAATATTCTCGTTATTATTTTCAATATATAATAGATCCTTCAAATTTGTAAAATCAATACTAATCACGTCCAGGATTTTAATTTTTAATTTTTATGCACTCTCTTGCCACAACTACTTCGACTAGTCGGTAGTACGACGACCTCGCCTCTTGCAGGATCTTTGTTCGATGCTCGATCATCCCAGTGGCTGGGCACCGTTTCTTTACTACGTCGTCATACTTCAGGTCCTTGTCCTCATACCCTCTTCCAGATGCCAGATGCTGAATGGTCATACTGGCATAGTAGTTTCTCCTGATGTTTTCCTTTCTCCAGTTTCCTCGTGCCTCTTGTTTTCTTGTTCTTCTTCTTCTTCTTCTTCTCTTACCGAACTGGTTTCTCTTCCATTTGGACAAAAGATAGACCAAGAAAACTGGTCTAACACGAACGACCCTTAAGTGTTAAAAACTCTTGTTGATTTACAAGCTATTTTGCTCTCTATGTTTCTCCAACTCTTCACTTTCATTTCCTACTCTTTTTTTTTCCCTCATGCTTTTTCTCCATTTCCTCCTGTGTCATCGTTATCGAGTTGCTTTCTATTTCCTTTTTAGACCTATTTTTATCTCGCAAAGGGTCGCATTTATCTTCTAAACGTTGTCACAATTTCCGACACTAATTCTCGTTCACGTCGCAGCTGTACGCTGCCTCCCACTGCCCTCAGGAAATGTGGCCTCCAGAGTAGAGTTTCTTCCAAGCAATCAAGCAGCCAAACACCTAATAGGGGCTGCCTATTATCCACACGGCCAGAGGATAATTATCCAGTAATGACTATGAGACACAGGGCGCACTAACGGTGGTATATTGTCCAATTAAGCAACACGTAAAAAAAAGGGGGGGAAAATTAACAAGGCGGTTTTCAAGGATTTCTGGACGTGCAAATTGTTGGTTTGTGGCTGTATAATGCGGGCCAGGCACGCAGAGGCCTTGATAATACTTAATTGAGGGAGTTAGCAGCTGTGAAGCGAACAACAGTACTTAGGAGAGTGGAAGGTAACTATTATCTTGTGGCTGGGGCAAGAGAGAGGGGGAAGGATCAAAATTTTGGGAAAACAAACAATTTGCCCAATTTTTACTAATAAATCTGTCCGCCAGTACTTTTGCCTTGCCACCTCACTCCACTGTTTACCTATATCGTTTCGACCAGTAAGTATCCACACTGGGAATAAATCAGAGTTTAAATCAGAATAAATCAAGAGTACTTTCGTGATTTATACCATTTTCCAGGAATACACTTTAACGTTGTATAACTAAGACCGTTTTTGAGGAATACATTTTATTACTCTTTTTCCACCAGAGAGGCAGATGAGGGGAAAAGAGGATGAGAGGGGGAGAGAGAGGTGAAAGTTAAGAGAGAGCGGGGGAGAGACATAAAGACAGCCGTACAAATATATAGACAGAGAAAGAGAGAGAAAGTGAGAGAGAGGGGAGAGAGAGAGACAGAGAGAGAGAGGAAAACGGATAGAGAAACAGGCAGGAGTATTGACAGAGATACAGATTAACAGAGAGAGAGAGTTTGACAAAGGGACACACTGACAGACAGGAAGACAGACATTCGGAAACAGACTGACAGAAACCCTGACGAAAGAGAGGGGAGAGGGGGAGAGAAGACGACAGAAGAATATAAAGACAGAAAAGTATAAGACAGACAGACAGACAGACAGACAGATCTGGGGTACCAAGGTTAACGCTGGACCCATCGGGAATTCAAAACTAGTATATTTATATATACTTGAATGGGTAATGACCAAAAGTACCTAGATCTGTCTACATGTCTGTCTCTCCCCGTTCTCTGTGGCTATCTACCTTTCACTGTGTCTGTCTCACGGTCTTGGTCTCTCCCCCCTCCCCCCCCCCTCTCTCTCTCTCTCTCTCTCTCTCTCTCTCTCTCTCTCTCTCTCTCTCTCTCTCTCTCTCTCTCTCTCTCTCTCTCTCCCTCTCCCTCTCCCTCTCTCTCTCTCTCTCTCTCTCTCTCTCTCTCTCTCTCTCTCTCTCTCTCTCTCTCTCTCTCTCTCTCTCTCTCTCTCTTCCCTCTCCCTCCCCTCTCCCTTTTCGTTGTAGATCTTTCTCTGTTCCTGTCAGTCTTTCTGCACCAAACTGCCCTCTTCTATTAATATAATTAATACCTGAAATTATATGAGTATCATTAACCGAGTTGCATTGACTTCGGTCCCCCCTACAACTGATCAGAGAGCATGGAGTCGCGGCTGAGGAAAGCAACCGACCAGGCCAGATGCGTCCAACATGTTAGCACAAGTCTCTCCTTCTCTGCCTCCCTAGAGTATATACTAAATTTACATTTGGCCAGCCACCTGCATTTGTTTTCCGCTTGGATCCAAATCCACTGGATCCACTTGTGGTCTGGTGGATCAGTGAGACAGTAACTAAGAAGTCTTATAGGGGCATGTGATCCGTATTTTGCACTGGCTGACTTTTGTGCATATTATCAAGATTTATCAACTAGATATTAACACATAATCTATAAGCCATACAGCCTAAGGGGAAAATTATAGCCATACAGCCTAAGGGGAAAATTATACCATCAATTTCCTTTTTGGGGGGGAGGTTCTTGAGGTTATCTTGAGATGATTTCGGGGCTTTAGTGTCCCCGCGGCCCGGTCCTCGACCAGGCCTCCACCCCCAGGAAGCAGCCCGTGACAGCTGACTAACACCCAGGTACCTATTTTACTGCTAGGTAACAGGGGCATAGGGTGAAAGAAACTCTGTCCATTGTTTCTCGCCGGCGCCTGGGATCGAACCCAGGACCACAGGATCACAAGTCCAGCGTGCTGTCCGCTCGGCCGACCGGCTCCCCTGGGAGTGGTTAAAGAGCAACATATGTAGATTTTTTCCTTGATCAGCGCATACACATTCCTAGAATAATAATAATGAGATTTTCATGGAATCGAGTTTGAAATATTTGGTGCGATTCCCCTAGTGGTTTTAATGATCGTAATTATATATTTTCTGAAAGACCCATTCGGTTGTTTTAGTGTTTCTTAATACATTTTCTTCCCTCCTTTTAATGTATATCAATTTACAGAGTTCATAATCTTCTGCAGTTAAATTCACTTAGAAAAAAGCGGAACACACTTATCAATTAATCATCTTTGTGGATGCTTAAGAAGAGCATCTTAACCGAACACTCGCTTATCGTCAACGTAATAGAGATATAGACACGAGCAAACTATGACCCACTGTTGTCTTCAAACCTTGACAGCATGTGTGTGTGTGTGTTTCCCAGGTGAATGAGTTTAATTAATCTTACCTGCAAGATGCTGTCAAGCCGCCGCTAGGGAACGATGAGAAATGATCAGTAGGGATGCTCCTAGATACGTAAGGTCAGGGGGGGGTGTAATGGACGATCTGGGTAAGGGGGGGAGGGGGGGAAGGGGGGGAAGGGAAGGAAGGTAGGATGAATTAAGAAATGGGGGGGGGGAGGTTTTGGAGGCGGAAGGGAGATAGGTAAGGGGGAGAGGTGGGATGTAAGTGAGAGGGATTTGGGGAGGGGGGGGGGGGGGTTTAGAGGATGAAACTATTTCTCACAAGAGATTAGATTTTGTGCGTGCGTGTGTGCACGCATTAAGAAGCACACTCATCTTAATTGCATTGTTTGGCTCTGATGCAATGGAAACCTTCCCACGTGTTTCGTATCGTATTTAAACTTGATTGACAAATTAGGTAAGGTAATTCTCAGAAGAAACAGCTAAACCAGAGTGCCAATATGGCCCACTGAAGGGATGTGATGACAAGGACCAGGGACAAGACAGAGGGAAGAAATGGTGTCCATTCACTTGGAACATCGGGGATTGAACACCGACCTGCAAGAAGCGAGACCATCGCTGTAATGACAAGTATCGAGTTAGTTTGTTGCTGTAGTCAGATTTGTAGACAGGTTGGGAGGCGAAGTCACCCAAATAAATTTATGTAACTTACTAGGAAACAGGAAAATTGGTCTCGTGACCACTGTGTATTTCAATGTTTACTGTGCTGGTAAATCCTACTGTTCCATTCACTTGAACTGGTCTGTACAGGTCCGAGATTGCTTCCCGATGGTTAAAGTGCTTAGGTTGTGTGTTTTCATTCCTTCCTTCCTATTCCAGCTTCTGTCCTATTATGATATCTTTTCCATGTGCTATATAGTCATTCTGGATTAGTATTTTAATTAAAAGTTGCCTTACTTGACACACTAATGTTGCTACGGTCTCCACCTCTCCCCTGTGAATGTCTTTAATAGCACCCACAGACTAATGGGAACACACACACCCCGCTCCTGTGCCAGGTAAGTCCACTACGGGCTCACCATAGCCCGTGCTACTTGGAACTTGTTCCGAGTAGCTTAATCTATAACAACAACAATGGGAACACGTCGTATCCTTGCCACAAAAAAATCGATTTGCATTCATTAAAAAGCGTGTGTATGTGAATAAATGAATAATAGATTCTATGCCTAAGCTATAAATACACGTCCGCTTCCTTGCTGGGATTACTCTGACAGTACTTACGACTGACAGAGCCGCTATTGGACGACATGCTCGTTACCAAATTGGTGTGTTAGTTCAGGTGCGAAATTTGGCAGTTACTGTTCGGTTCTTGGCCCTCTCGCTCTGCAGGTCTTGTTAGTCCTGTCTTGATCAATACACCTCGGCCGCTTCTGGCTCAGGCACAGTTTGCTTCCATTACGTTTTTATATTGCTCTCTTGGGCAACAAGGAGCAGTTGCGTTGTGTCCAGGGCTGAGAGTCTGTGCGCGCGCTCTCACCTCGACTCCTGATCAACCAGGCTGTGACTCATACGTCAGGCTGCGAGCAGCCGCGTCCAAGAGCCTGGTTGATCAGTCCGACAACCAGGAGGCCTGGTCGACGACCGGGCCGCGGGGACGCTAAGCCCCGGAAGCACCTCAAGATAACCTCAAGGTAAAGTTGACGTATTCACCAAGATCTCTGCATAGGACCGATCGAGTACCAAGTACCCATTCCTCCTTTTTTTTCCCTGCTAAAGATCAATGCAGTAACTCATTCCTTATGTTTCTGGTCGCATCACCTTATAAATAAAGATGTTAATTGATTTTCTCGCTATGTTGCTTTTGACATGTCTATACATCTAAAACAAAAAGTTTCGGGAATTGGTTTTTTGGTCTTACTCAGTTTCACCCAAGTTTTTCCCCAAGGTTTACCTAAGTCTGATCCAGCTTGTGTGTCGATTGTCTCACGCTCTCGTGGACACAGTCAGTGAAGATTGACAGCTTACCTACAACACTTCACGTATTGAGCAGTATATTTAGATATTCTATTTTATCACGTTTTTTTGGTCCAAAAAAGCTTCAAACTCAATGTTTTCTCTCTTGGAAAAACTTTCTATATAGATTAATTTACATATATTGAGCCAACTTTTTTTTTTCTCCTGACCGTAGATTTCTGCCATAGGCCACCATAGATGAAGCACTCAATTCAAGATCAATTAAAAGTGTTAGGAAACAGGGATATATCAAACTCATTGCCCAAGTTCTCTAAAGAAGTTTAAAGACTGAGATAAACGTAAGGATGTTCTTGTAGATGTCAAGATGCTGAAGTGAGACCAGAAGCTTGAGCTGTCAAGGGGAATTTGGCAAAAGATTCCTTATTTTGATCTTATTCCTTATTAAGTTCTTATTGGGTGGTTATATATAGGAGCTGCCTCGTATGGGCCAATAGGCCTTCTGCAGTTACCATTGTTCTTATTTTCTTATTATCTAAGTTTGCAACGTATCATTTCCTGAGCTGCTGAAACATTCAGTACCCTTCATTATCTTTTAAACATTATACAGTATAAATAATAATAATTTCTTGTTATGCTGTTATTATGACGTGTATTTAAGTTACTGAAATTATGTGTAAACTCGACTTTAAATTTTCAACCATTTACGAATAACAGTTTTTTTTTTATTTGATCTAAGGAACTGTTTGAGGATGGCTGGTACTTGGGTTGTTATCTGATTAATGTAGTGTTAACAGTTTCCGTGGCAGGTGGGAAGAAAAGTGCTTGAACTCCAAGTACCTCAAATCCACGATATAGTACTTGGATAAAGTTTCAAGTTTATAGTTGCTTTTTCCCTAAGTGATAAATAGGATCCCTGCATATTTTACAAAAGGAAGTGAAGCAACTAGGAAATGGTTTCTTTACTTTCCAGCGTCGAAGTGAAGCTGTGACTGGAAGAACGGAACATACCTCCTGGGCTTCGAAACCCATCAAAATGAAACCCAAAATAAAACCTTAAAAAATGGGGGCTTCGGGAAAATAAATTCAGTTGGCAGCCTTGCTGGATTTGCAGAATAGTTTGGGCACCTGGGGATTATAGTATCCATTAAATCGGACTCTGACAATGCCTCTGTGGCAATAGTCGTCCTTGCAGCAAGTACTGAAGGACAGTGATGGTGCAATACCCCTACGGGCTCACCATAGCCCGTGCTACTTGGAACTTTGTTCCAGGTAGCGAATCATTAACAACAACAACAACAGTGATGGTGCAGTAAAATAGGTAAGGTAACTGTCAGGAGAAAGTGCTTAACCAGTGCTTCTATATAGCAATGGAAAGGAATATGAGACAGACTAAGAGGTGGGATATGAGGACAGAGTGAAGAAACAGTGCCCAACCACTTTGACCAATCCTTTGAGGTTCTCGCGTTACCAACTTGTCCCGGTAGATGGGCACAACAAAGAAAGAAGAGACTGTACATTCTCATCTTATTTTTGTTGTCAATATATGTGATATATATATATATATATGTCGTACCTAGTAGCCAGAACTCACTTTTTGGCCTACTATTCAAGGCCCGATTTGCCTAATAAGCCAAGTTTTCATGAATTAATTGTTTTTCGACTACCTAACCTACCTAACCTAACCTAACCTAACTTTTTCGGCTACCTAACCAAACCTAACCTATAAAGATAGGTTAAGTTAGGTTAGGTAGGGTTGGTTAGGTTCGGTCATATATCTACGTTAATTTTAACTCCAATAAAAAAAAATTTACCTCATACATAATGAAATGAGTAGCTTTATCATTTCATAAGAAAAAAATTTGAAAAAATATATTAATTCAGGAAAATTTGGCTTATTAGGCAAATCGGGCCTTGAATAAAAGGCTGAGAAGTGCGTTCTGGCTACTAGGTACGACATATATATATATATATATATATATATATATATATATATATATATATATATATATATATATATTTATATATATATATATATATATATAACTTCTATATATAACACTTCTGGGTTGTGAGTTTTCAGTTGCATATTGTCCTGGGGACTATTCAGGCTTGTTCGCATATATATATATATATATATATATATATATATATATATATGTATGTATGTATGTATGTATGTATGTATGTATGTATATATATATATATATGTATATATATATATATATATATATATATATATATATATATATATATATATATATATATGTGTGTATATCACGAAAATAAACACGTGATTAAGAATGTGACAATGTCAGACCACGGAGGAAAAATGAAACAGGAAATTTCCTTAAGTACTTTCGTATATTAAATACATCTTCAGAAGGTCCAAAGGACCTTCTGAAGATGTATTTAATATACGAAAGTACTTAAGGAAATTTCCTGTTTCATTTTTCCTCCGTGGTCTGACATTGTCATATATATATATATATATATATATATATATATATATATATATATATATATATATATATATATATATATATATATATAAATATATATATATATATATATATATATATATATATATATATATATATATATATATATATATATATAATATGTCGTACCTAGTAGCCAGAACGCACTTCTCAGCCTACTATGCAAAGCCCGATTTGCCTAATAAGCCAAGTTTTCCTGAATATATTTTCTCTAATTTTTTTCGTATGAAATGATAAAGCTACCCATTTCATTATGTATGAGGTCAATTTTTTTTATTGGAGTTAAAATTAACGTAGATATATGACCAAACCTAACCAACCCTACCTAACCTAACCTAATCCATCTTTATAGGTTAGAATAGGTTAGGTAGCCGAAAAAGTTAGGTTAGGTTAGGTAGGTTAGGTAGTCGAAAAACAATTAATTCATGAAAACTTGGCTTATTAGGCAAATTGGGCCTTGCATAGTAGGCTGAGAAGTGCGTTCTGGCTACTAGGTACGACATATATATATATATATATATATATATATATATATATATATATATATATATATATATATATATGTAAAACATGTTAAATGGTGTTTTGGTCTTCAGAAAATTAGCACCTATTTTTTATGGGGGATTGGAATAATATTGGAACACACAACAAATTAAGTTGGTGTGAAGAGGAGAAGTGGTTGTTACCTTGTCGAAAGGACAGAGTAATTTAGTCCTGCATTCTCATTGGTCAACTGAGATGATGGGGTGAGGCATGAACTGCTATTTTTGTTTTTGTTTTTTGTTTCGTGGCGATGGAGAGATGTTCGTAAGAGATGACATTCGAGTATTAGTTTTGTGTATGATATGGAATAGGTTTGACTTTTATATCAAGTTTAAATTATTTTTGGTTAATTTTTATTATTTAACGTTCTGTTTTGTTTAAGAAATGTTAATTTTGCATTCAGATAACAGCATTTGTTTTTTTCTTGTGTTTAGCCCTGTGCTCTGACTCTCACACACACACACACACACACACACACACACTCGGACCAAAGAGCCAAAGCTCAACCCCCGCAAGCACAAATAGGTGAGTACACACACACACAGAAAAAGAATAGAATGGGATGAACATCCATCCAGTCTTCACCTGTGTGGACTGTGGCGTCGTCTATCAGTGTGGACGAGCCTCGGGAAGGCACTGGTTGACAGAACCATGTCAATACAATTTAAAGATGGCTGAGAGACTCCCAACATCCGGCCGATCCCTTACTGTCAACGTAACAACATCTGGAAGACTTCTGCTTGCCAAAGGTACTCCCAGGCTTAATTTGTCATGGGAAAACTCTTGCGTTGCTGGCGATCAGTCACAATAACGTGGCTAAAGTATGTTGACCAGACCACACACTAGAAAGTGAAGGGACGACGACGTTTCGGCCCGTCCTGGACCATTCTCAAGTCGATTGAGAGAATGAGAATCGACTTGAGAATGGTCCAGGACGGACCGAAACGTCGTCGACCCTTCACTTTCTAGTGTGTGGTCTGGTCAAGTCTTGCGTTATTTCCTATTTGTTATATGATGACTTTATAATAGGTATATGTCAGGGATTTCCGAATTTTTACATGGGCACCATGTAAAAATTAGCTGTCTCGTGTCTCCTCACTTAAGAATGTCTCTTAAGAATGTCTCTCCTCACTTAGTATATATATATATATATATACTTAGTATATATATATATATATATATATATATATATATATATACTATATATATATATATATATATATATATATATATATATATATATATATATATATATATATATATATATATATTCTTAAGCTTAATGATTTTCCTCTGGCATCTCAGTAAGATTTCCTTCTATATATCTCTATATCTCTATAACACTTAATTTTCTCTTATATTTTTAGCACATCTATGAATTTTGCCAAACACTTTCTTGCACTTTTCCCTATTTTTTGAAGCTAGAATTTCAAGGCAAATATTTGATTCACACATTCCACGTGGAGAAATTTCTCCTCGCTATTTCACACGAATTTAAGAAACGGCGTTGGCAGTCTTTCTCTAACCATTTTACGGGTCTCCCAGACAAACGCCCACAAGCAAACAAGACTTCTTCCAGTAACGAGGTACTATTTACGTGTGCGCACACACACACACACACACACACACACACACACACACACACACACACACACACACACACACACACTCCAGGGTACTAACCTGCGGTTCAATACGAGTATAGTCTATCTTATTTTCCACTACGGAATTTTCTCCAGTTTTTGCCATGACTTTCTGCGTATCACGTTGTTCATTCGCATCTCTCTGACGTGTGCCTTGAGTCCTATTTCTGGCTCAGAGTGTCAGGATGGCAGAAAGAAATAGGTGAGGGTACAGCAGGTATGTGAAATTTTTTTTCTAAATTTCTCTCTTTCTTTCATTTTATGTCTCATTTCTTAATTATTAAGTTCTGCTCATCGCGCTAATCATGATGATTTTTCATCGTAAATTAATTACGTCTTCACTATCATTTTTTTTTGCAGCTAATTCTCGCCCTTTCATTCTATTTTTTTTTTCTCCTGGTACTCCTTATTATGGTTTCCTCCTCGGGTTCTGTCTTGTAATCATTTTACACTCTCCGTCCTCTCCCAATTAAGAGAGTCCTTAGAGCTGGTGTGTACTTAGGGCTGTCTCAAGAGCCTGAAGGCTTCACGGACTTTAGTCTCCTTCAACGGTAACAACTCACTTGCCCCCTGTGACCTCACGTATGTTCTTAAACTCATTCTATGGGTCATTCTCTTCCTTTCAGCCTGTGAACCAGTTGTTTAATGTTTCGGTGTATTTCTCTCGATGTCTCTCACGCCAGTGGGATAACTAAATATTCTCTCACATGCCATCTACAGCCTCGCTCCTGTGGACTAGGTAAGTTCACTAGGGGCTCACCATAGCCCATGCTACTTGGAGCTTTTCTTCCAAGTAGCTGAATCTAAAATAACAACAACATTCTCTCTCCCTCCTATCCACTATTTAAGAAACTCTTAATGTCCCTTAATGTGTTCGTCTCGTGCACGTAAATCCGTTTATCCACCAAATAATATCCACCCTAATCCAACATCTTTTATGAAGCTTTAGAAAAAATTACACTTTTTTTGTAACACTCTTTCTTGCTTATTACCAAAGTTTTTTCTTATCAGATATTTTCTTATCAGATAGGAAACAGAGGATCATAGTGAGAGGGGGAGAGGTGGGAGTAATGGAGTTTATAAATGGAGCCTACAAGACTGGAGTGGCTACAAGAATTAGATCAGCAGGTTATTAGTGGGATTAGGATTCTCAGTACCTTAGAGTACTCAAGGTACTGAGAACCTCACAAACGTCGTGGGATTCTTAGTACCCTTCTCTACCACTCTGAGGAGTCCCAACGGTAAGTCTGGGAACAGTGTACTCACCTCACTAGGTTGTAATTGCGGGGGTTGAGTGTCTGCTCTCTGGTCTCGCCTCTCGACTATCAATCTACTGGTATACAGGTCCCTGAGCTTGTTCAATGTGTATAGGCTGTTTTGCAAAGAAGCATGTCGGTTGAACAAATCCACAAGGGCCGTGACGAGGATTCGAACCTGCATCCGGGAGCATCCCAGGCACTGGGATGTCTGGGATGCTCCCGGACGCAGGTTCGAATCCTCGTCACGGCCCTTGTGGATTTGTTCATTTGATGCATCACGTTAGTGTGATCTGTGTGTGTGAAGCATGTCGGTGTTTATCTGTGTTTATCTCTCTCTCTCTCTCTCTCTCTCTCTCTCTCTCTCTCTCTCTCTCTCTCTCTCTCTCTCTCTCTCTCTCTCTCTCTCTCTCTCTCTCTCGTGTGCTCGCGCGCGCATCATTTCACATCCTATCCGCCAATACAAAAGACAATGCCTACGCAGAGAAAATTGCTGGCGTTTAATTAAGGGTCGGCTGGAGGCAGCATCCACCAACAGTTTTCATTAGTATGAGATGGCAGGCTATCAACACTCTCGGTGGAGGGTGCTCACTTCTCTCCTCTTCTCTCTCTTCTCTCCTCCCCTCTTCCTCGCTAGCTCCTCTCCTCTTGATTTCATCTTCCCTCCTCCTCCTCCCTATTCGTCATTTGTTTCCCTATTTTTACCTCTGGTTTCATATTTGTTTTGTCTGTCTCTCTCTTCACACGAATCTTGGGTCATGATGAGGAGAAATTAAATAACTTTTATCGTCGTAAAAATATAAATAACTTGTCATTTTTTTTTGCTCTAAGTGACCAGGTTCCCAGCGTCACGTGGTTAGTGAGATGAGAAGAGTAAGTGTCGAACCATCTTGGTTGGTTCTTGGTTATGTTGGGTTCTGCTTGGAATCCTGTTGACCACCTTGCTGGTATTCTGGGTACTCTGGCTATCATTCTCGCTATAGCAAGCCTCCACGCTGGTATTCTGGGTGCTCTTGCTATCATTCTCGCTATAGCAAGCCTTTACGCTGGTATTCTGGGTACTCTCGCTATAGCAAGCCTTCATGCTGGTATCCTGGGTGCTCTCGCTATCATTCTCGCTATAGCAAGCCTCCACGCTGGTATTCTGGCTATCATTCTCGCTATAGCAAGCCTCCACGCTGGTATCTTGGGTGCTCTCGCTATCATTCTCGCTATAGCAAGCCTTCTTGCTGGTATCCTGCGTACTCTCGCTACCATTCTCGCTATAGCAAGCCTCCATCCTGGTATCTTGGGTGCTCTCGCTATCATTCTCGCTATAACAAGCCTCCACGCTGCTATCCTGCGTACTCTCGCTATCATTCTCGCTATAGCAAGCCTCCACCCTGGTATCTTGGGTACTCTCGCTATCATTCTCGCTTACAAGGCTCCTCGCTCTAGTATATTACCTTTACAGCTAAATGGCCTCCTTGTTGATTGATCGCTTACTCTCGCTAAAATACTCATCGCCTATTATTGAACTCGTTAACTGCCCGCCTTCTTAGATGGAACCAAAGTCCATAGTGACCTCGAACGCGCACCATACATTTGTCACTATATTGCCTCCTCTTTCTGCAGGTTGACCTTGCTTTGCTATCCACCTCAAGCCTACATCCCTTCACAGCTGATCCTCCACTCTTTCTCTCACTCCCCATCTTTCCCTCCCGCTTCCCCTCTCTCACTTTTCTCTATTTCAAAACACTTTCCCATTCTGTCTTACCTCTTCCGTCTCTTCAATATCTTGCCTGTTCTTTCTTTTTCAGAGTTCATCTCCCGCACCGTCTTTTACCCTTATAGAACACCGTGTATTACTCTAATAGAGTCCCATCTATTACCCTTATAGAGCATCGTCTATTCCCTTTATAGAGTCCCGTCTATTACATACTACCCGTGTTTTCTCTTTATCATCTAGCACAGTCTATCCTCATTTTATCTAGGACCATCTGTTTCAATTATCAATTTGCATCTATTGACTTTTTCCACGATGCCTTTTCAATAAAATTATTTTTTTTCCCCATTCTACATTTGTCTTCTCTTTACTACTTTATTTTTCATTTTTAAAACCTTAATACTCTTTATGTTTATTAACCAAAGTAAAGAGCCATGGTTTAAGAGCCATTGAGAAATCTAGATCCTCATCTTAGAAGATTTTGAGAAGCATCTTAGAAGATGTTGAGAAGCATTTTAGATGTACATAGGAATTCAAATACTTTGATGATTAGTATGATTGATATGATATGATACAATATGGGTCGATGATTCCTCGACCCAGACATATTATAACTGATCCATGGCGACTTGATACTTCAGCCTTGGCCGCCTGTGTAAGTGTTAAGAGAGACATTCAAAACAAGCCAGTGAAGCCGTCAGTAACATGGTAAATGAATTACAGAATAGTAATACTGCAGCTGATGATTTACTGCCTTCTCTCTCTCTCTCTCTCTCTCTCTCTCTCTCTCTCTCTCTCTCTCTCTCTCTCTCTCTCTCTCTCTCTCTCTCTCTCTCTCTCTCTCTCACATGAGCTCGTGTTCCTAATGAAGCTGGAAGCTAAGAGCTGTTATCATGCAACAGCTCATCTGAAGCTGATGTAATTCGTCTCTATTATTGAGACGTCTATAATAGTCTCTACCGTAAGTTAACTTTATTTCTCGTGTATGAACATGCCGAGCAAACAAGTTCCGAATACCAGTCAGTCTAGGAATGAATGAACACTGATGGAGTGAAGTTATTGAGAAAAGTACTGTCGGCATAAAGCTGTTGATTGCTGAGCGCCTTGAGTTGTGATTTCCATCCTCAGGGTGCCCTCGAAATTGGGCCAAATGGGTAACCTTGAGAACATTTGCCTTGTACATAACCGTCAGTCCGCCGACGTCTCGGTGGTGTTGAAGGCTGTGATGTGCTGACCACTCCAACCAGAGCGGGTGAAGACTAGAGACGAGTCTTCTCACACGGCTCTCCACCTTCTCCAGAATGGTTATAAATGAAGGGAGACAGACCATCCAGGAGAGCAGTCCATGCTCAAGATGGGAGCGAACCTGAGCCACTTGAACTTGAGTTTTGCAACCCTTGCTGTCAAGAAGATTTGAGACTCGTCATGTGTCTAAGTTTCTTGGTTGCCTTTCTTGCCAGGTTAAGCACCTGACTTTTCATGACAATTGAAGAGTTAAATTTCATTCTCAACACATCAAATTCATCAGTGAAGAATACGTTTTTACTAATTTGAATACATGTCTCAAATGCAATATCATGCTGCCTTTTTATTATCATTGCTTGTTGTTTTCTGCCGGAGATGTGACTTGCTATCGCCTTCCCGATTACTGCAAGATGGCGATCAATGAGCCTCGTAGCGGCTGGCATTCCTTCTTTTTCCTTTGTAAAGGTTTCAGTGTAGTCATCAGCATAGGTCTGAGCTTCAGGAATGAGATGTTGAAGTAAATATCCCAGAGCAAAGGGCCCAGCACTCTGCCCTGCCTCATGCAAGCACCAATTAGGTGATGTTCAGATTCTGCTCTATTGTTGACTACACTTGGTCCTTTCTTGAAGGCAGGCCTTTGTCAGCAGTAAAAGGAAACCCTGAAATACCTTGTGCTGGAAGCTTTGCTTCTAGTCCACTTACTCGATCAAAGGCTCTTGCAATGTCCAATGCAACAACACAGCATATGTTGGTATTATCTAGTGCCTGATACCACTTAGTAGTAGCAAAGAGTTCAACAGCAGAACGACTTTTAATGAAACTAAATTATCCTCCACACAATTTACCGATGATGGTAAACAAAAATAACTGTCATTTGCTGAGATATTAATTTATCAAGAATTTTTCCAGTAAATATAAGCAATAACACTGGTTTGTAGTTACCGAACACTGAGTCGACTCTTCTAATTGTGGACTGGAACTACATCTTTTTTCGACAGGGAGAGTCCAATTCCTTTAACTATACAACGTTGGTAGATTCGTGTGAGAGGTGAGGCCAACAGGTCCGCCCAATGATGTAACAGTCTTGGGCTGACCTTACCTGGCCTTACCCGGCCCGGTTGCCTTTATCTATGTCCAGTGATTTAGTACTGGAGGACTACTACATCCTGCTTTTCAACTACTTCAGGCAACTGTGACGCACTGCTTGGATCAGTCTTTGGAACTCGTCGTTCTGGATTAGGCATTTATATCTTGGAAGCGAAATGGTTTGCCAAAAGGTCAGCCTTTTCCTGATTGCTGGTTGCAACGGTCTCATCTTCCCGGTGTAGTGGGGCATTGTGTCCACAGATGAATATCCCTACCGGACTTAACCGAGCGACCACCAATCGTTGGATCCAGCTCTTCCCGATGCAAATTTTTTCTATGTTTCTGATTCCCATCTAGAGACGGACGACCTACTTTTGAACTTATTTCAGTAGATGACAAGTTTGCTGATGAATGTGTTTATTGTGAGTAGAATAATACCTTTATGTCTCTTCCAGGCCTGGTGATTGGTCTAGGCAGCCACAGTTTGGCAGCCTCGATAGCCAAACCATTGGCTGATAAGGTTTGGTTACATACTACCGGTGAGGAATGTGCTTTTGCTGGAGCTCCAGGGGCCAGATTCACGAAAGCACTTACGCAAACACTTACGAACCTGTCCATCTTTTCATAACCTTTGGCAGCTTTGTTTCCAATTATTAAACAGTTAATGAGCTCCGTAGCACCAGGAGGCTGTTTATAACAATACCAACAGTTGAATGGGAAGTTTTCATGCTTGTAAACTGTTTAATAAATGTAACCAAAGCCGTTAAAGATTGAGGAAAGATGTACACGTTCGTAAGTGCTTTCGTGAATCTGGCCCCAAGTCTCTCTCTGCTTTTTTTATGTTAACTAAGACTAGGGTTCATTAGAGCTGTCGATTGAAGTATCTATAGTGAAACTGCAAGTAAGAGTTGTTATCCTACCTCAGCTTATCTGAGGCCTGCTCTTAGAGACGCATTTATTTTATGAGAATGTTCTTCAAAACTTTCATATAAGGAACTGTCATATAATTAACTATCATATGAGGAACCTAGTGAAACTGCAAGTAAGAGCTGTTATCCTACCTCTGCTCTGTTGAAATCTGCTCCTAGAGACCCACTTTCTCTGTCTCTGCTTCTCTCTCTCTCTCTCTCTCTCTCTCTCTCTCTCTCTCTCTCTCTCTCTCTCTCTCTCTCTCTCTCCTTCAATCCCCTTTGTATCAACTCTTCTTCTCATTCCCCCTACTCTCGTTCTTGTCTCTTTCATGGTACGAGTTTTGAATATAACCCAAACAGAAAACGTGAGCGCGCGCGAGCACGCTCACACAATGCTGCCCTTGACTTAATATCTTTAAGAGAGCAGAGAAGCTTCAGTGAAAATAAGTTTCACTAAAATATTTTCCCACGCTTGTGTGTGTGTGGGGCAGCAGTGACTTCCTCTGCTCTCCTCTCCTCTTCTCTCTCTTCCTCTCTCTTTTATTGTTCTCTCCACCTTACCCCCCAGTTTCTCACCATCCTCTCGTCCCCCCATATCCCCTCTTTCGTATATATAATCTTAATGGCTTAGTGCTTTCTTGTGATAATTATCTTATCTCTCTCTAGTTTGACTCTCGTTACCATCTCTGATAATCGCCGCCCATAGTCATCCTCTCTCATTCTCTTCCCTTCCTTTTCTCATTTCTCTTCAGCTTTTCAAGCTTCCTTCCATTCCTCACTTCTCTTCCCACTTTGTTCCTCCGTCTCACGAATCATCACGCTCCTCTTCCCTCGACTCTTCTGCGGAGAATATCGGGTCATAATAAAAAGTGAGAGGAAATGTGCCAGCAAGAAAACGATGATGGAAGGGGGAAAGGGAAAAGGGAAAAGGAAAGGGGTGAGAGGAGGAGGAGAAGGAAGAAGAAGTTGAATGAGAAAAGGGGAAGTTGGAGAAGAAGAATGGGTGATGCGGATTTTGAATGGGAGATTGGAAATGGGGGGGAAATTAGAGATGGGAAAGGGATAAAGGGAAGTATACCTTTTCCTCAGAGAAGTAATAGGCGCAGTATTTGAAGGATATATGTTCTATTTGTGGGGATTGATTTAAGAGACGTACGCTATTTAGTCAGGTATAACCACTTCACATGTGACGCTTGAGTGATATGTATATACACATAGACGTAAATGCAGTGGCAACAGTGTCTATATAGTATGTAATATATTATCACGTATATACGCATGAGTATATAAGTAGCTATATTATATGTACAGTGTTCAGGTGCATGCATTCTCTTACGTTTGAATATTTACAAGGGAAAAGTTACCTCTAACACTGCTTCCTGACGCTGGTGGCACTATTCCCCCCCCCCACACTGCTTCCTGACGATGGTGGCACTATTCCCCCCACACTGCTCCCTGACGACCACCTTTTGTACCTCCTACAATGCCCTTCAATCCTTCTTCAATTTCAGCGTCGAGAGATTGAGCATCGTCTATGGGGGCACGATGCAGAGAATTGCTCCTCACTTCACTTTCCCCTTATTTCTCTCCCTAGTGGAGGAGTATGGCCCCCCTAGTGGAGGAGTATGGCCCCCCCTAGTGGAGGAGTATGGGTCCCTTAGTGGAGGAGTATGGGTCCCTAGTGGAGGAGTATGGGCCCCCCTAGTGGAGGAGTATGGCCCCCCCCTAGTGGAGGAGTATGGGTCCCTTAGTGGAGGAGTATGGCCCCCCCCTAGTGGAGGAGTATGGGCCCCCCCTAGTGGAGGAGTATGGACCCTCCCTAGTGGAGGAGTATGGGCCCCCCTAGTGGAGGAGTATGGGCCCTCCCTAGTGGAGGAGTATGGCCCCCCCTAGTGGAGGAGTATAGCTCCCTATATGGAGGCGTGTAAATATGACAGAGAGAAATAGTAGGAAGACAGAACATTAGGCTATAGAAAGGCGGGGGTCCAAGAGCTAACTGCTCGATCCCGCAGGCACAAATATAAAATATAAATACTAAAATGCACACACACACACCCTTACCCCTAAACATTTCTTAAATACAATGTTTATATTATCCGATAGTCTCTTAGCCACTAGAAGAAACGTCATTCTTCCAATTATTGATATTCGTGAATGTATCTTAATATTACAGGCGCCCTGTTATTGGCCTTATCACGTAGTTACGGAGACAGGGAGGAGGGGGGAGAAGAGGTCATAGAAAATGCCCAGGAACGAACATAAACACTTCTCTGCACAGAACAAGTGCATGGTCTTTCACCCAAGGCACTGTGATTGGTATGCCTGGTTGACACTGTGATTGGTATGCCTGGTTGACACTGTGATTGGTATGCCTGGTTGACACTGTGATTGGTATGCCTGGTTGACACTGTGATTGGTATGCCTGGTTGACACTGTGATTGGTATGCCTGGTTGACACTGTGATTGGTATGCCTGGTTGACACTGTGATTGGTATGCCTGGTTGATACTGTGATTGGTATGCCTGGTTGACACTGTGATTGGTATGCCTGGTTGACACTGTGATTGGTATGCCTGGTTGACACTGTTATTGGTATGCCTGGTTGACACTGATTGGTATGCCTGGTTGATACTGTTATTGGTATGCCTGGTTGATACTGTGATTGGTATGCCTGGTTGACACTGTGATTGGTATGCCTGGTTGACGCTGTCACTTGATGATTGAGGAAACTGTCTCCTCCTGACTGTATGCCTGGCAGCTGCTGTCATATGCCATCTTCGGCATATACACCTAAAGTTGTCAAACTCTGGGATGTCGACTACTTCACTTCTCCTAGGAAACTCCAGCTGCGTTGCCAGTCGATCTCGTACCCACACTAGCTAGTATGGATAAGAACCCAGTGTCCAGGTTCGAATCCTCCTCATTTTCTCTTAGTAATGACACTCTGGCTTCTTAAAGTGCTACTTCTCAACCAGTAGTGCTTTGCCTCTGCTCGAAAAAACATGTTTTCGGCCCATTTTCAAGTTTCTTTTGAATAATACCACGAAGCTGGTGAAAAGAGCCTAAACGCTTCCACTCTCTCCTCTAGCCATGGTGCAAGTGAGCATCAACCAATCACAGAGTTCTACGTAATTGCCCCTCACTGGCTATGTCACTTTTTATTGGCTGGCAATATCATCATCCCTGTGACGTCACCATACACAAACCATATTCACCTGGAAGTTTCCAAAGCCAGGCATTAAATGAAATACTCCTATATCCGCTTATTCCTATATATCCCCCTATGGCTCCTATATATGTTCTACTAAAGATATATATGGGTTATAGGCCAGTCCAAATGCAGGTGTGTGTGTACTCACCTAATTGCCTAATTGTGTGTGTGTGTGTGTGTGTGTGTGTGTGTGTGTGTGTGTGTGTGTGTGTGGAACAACTGTCATATTGGATGTGATTGATCCTTTGAGGGATTGATAACTCATAACAAATTCTAATCTCCAGTTAATCCTCTTCATGCCTTGTTACACCTGTAATCCTTCGTACCTCTCTAATCCTTGGTACCTTTCTAATCCTTGGTACCTCCCTAATCCTTGTTACCTCTACCCTTGGTACCTCTCTAATCCTTGTTACCTCTCTAATCCTTGGTACCTCTCTAATCCTTAGTACCTTTCTAATCCTTGGTACCTCTCTAATCCATGGTACCTCTCTAATCCTTTGGTACCTTTCTAATCCTTGGTACCTTTCTAATCATTGGTATCTCTCTAATCATTGGTACCTCTCTAATTCTTGGTACCTCTTTAATACTTGGTACCTCTAATCCTTGGTACCTCTCTAATCCTTGGTACCTCTCTAATCCTTGTTACCTTTCTAATCTTTGGTACCTCTCTAATCCTTGGTATCTCTCTAATCCTAGGTACCTCTCTAATCCTTGGTACCTCTCTAATCCTTGGTACCCCTCTAATCCTTGGTACCTCCCTAATCTTTGTTACCTCTACCCTTGGTACCTCTCTAATCCTTGTTACCTCTCTAATCCTTGGTACCTCTCTAATCCTTGGTACCTCTCTAATCCTTGTTACCTCTCTAATCCTTGGTACCTCTCTAATCCTTGGTACCTCTCTAATCCTTGGTACCTCTCTAATCCTTGGTACCTCTCTAATCCATGGTACCTCTCTAATCCTTTGGTACCTCTCTAATCTTTGGTACCTCTCTAATCCTTGGTACCTCTCTAATCCTTGGTACCTCTCTAATCTTTGGTACCTCTCTAATTCTTGGTACCTCTCTAATCCTTGGTGTCTCTCTAATCCTTGGTGTCTCTCTAATCCTTGGTACCTCTCTAATCCTTGGTACCTCTGTAATCCTTGTTACCTCTCTAATCCTTGTTACCTCTCTAATCCTTGTTACCTCTCTAATCCCTGGTACCTCTCTAATCCTTGGTAACTCTCTAATCCTTGTTAACTCTCTAATTCTTGGTACCTCTCTAATCCTTGGTACCTCTAATCCTTGGTACCTCTAATCCTTGGTACCTCTAATCCTTGGTACCTCTAATCCTTGGTATCTCTCTAATCCTTGGTATCTCTCTAATCTTTGGTACCTGTTAATCCTTGGTATCTCTCTAATCTTTGGTACCTATAATCCTTGGTATCTCTCTAATCCTTGGTACCTCTCTAATCCTTGGTACCTCTCTAATCCTTGGTACCTCTCTAATCCTTGGTACCTCTAATCCTTGGTGCCTCTCTAATCCTCGGTACCTCCTTGCTCTTCAGGTCCAGAATGCAACAAAGGATGCCATTTTCAGCAACGTATTTTGTTTGTGTTTGGCTTGAGAAGACGAAACATTTACTTCTGAAGTTATTGTTCTCTTTGCCTTGTTGTTGTGGATTAAATTTTTTAGGAGTGTTATGCTTTTCTCTTTTTTTTCTGACTCATTTTATACCCCTTTGATGTTATCGTAAGACCTGGCCTTGTGTGTTGATATCAGACCTGGCCTTGTGTGTTGATATCAGACCTGGTCTTGTGTGTTGATATCAGACCTGGCCTTGTGTGTTGATATCAGACCTGGTCTTGTGTGTTGATATCAGACCTGGCCTTGTGTGTTGATATCAGACCTGGTCTTGTGTGTTGATATCAACCCGGTCTGGTGGTGCTGGATGGGTACTGATATCATCGATTTTAACATTGCTTAAGTTAAGTTAGTTGACCAGACCACACACTAGAAGGTGAAGGGACGTCGACGTTTCGGTCCGTCTTGGACCATTCTCAAGTCGAGAATGTCGCTTCCTTGGAAGCGGTCTTGATTGTCTTAGTCGAGTTTTATTTTGTGATTATAAATTTAATATGCTAGTTATGCATAACAGCTGAAACCTGTTTATTTAGGCCTGTTTAGTAGGCCTAGTGATCAAGGGCCATTTTTGACTAACAGTCAGTCCCATCTCGAGAATTTTAAGATATTTCTTTAGAAATTAGACTATAATTTGTTTAAATTATTATATTGATTAGTATATTATTTTCTATCATAAATAGACCTAGTTTTTTGTGTTAGGCATAATTAATAAATTAGCAGCCTGATCTAACCAAAATATGGTTATAAGTTATTACAGGTTCAAATTTGGCAATGTGGTAATGTTATCTTTAAATTAACAATACTTAGAGATCCTCAAGAAAGCTTATTATATGCGATCAACAACACCAGCAATGACTTGAGGAAATAATGTAATATAAATTAATACAAATGAATGAATTCGAAAAATTTTAACGAAAATGCATTTCTATTATTTTTGCAATTTAATTTCTACATATGATTGTGTTAATCAAATTATATTACAGTAAGGTAACATTTGGGCTAGCCTTAAGACCCCAGTCTTGTGGGTCTTAAGGCTGTTATCTTGCTTAAGACCCGCAAGATAACAAGATACCAGTAGCAAGGTTTTTTCTTGACCTGGGCAAGACCTCAGGGTGAATGTTCTTAGAGATGTACCACTGATGCAAATTTCTTAATGCATATCATCAGTTGCTTCGTGTCCAGCTCTCCGCCAAATTTTGTGCGTTTGCCAGAATTTGCATTTGATAAATGTTAAACAACTTTGAGAGAAAATTGACGTTATACGTGTTACTGTAGAAGCCTAAGATGCTCTTCCGAGAGGAAAAAAAATGTTGTTTGAGGAAGACACGAATAAATGCTAAGAGAAGGGAGTGTGAACTTTACAAAAGGACATTTAAGCAGATGTGTTTGCAAGGGGGTGGGGGGCGAGTTTTAGCTCTCGAGCACCGCCTTTCGAACCACTTAGTAATTCCAATATCCATTTCTCATGTTTCTTTAATTACACTTCTTTATTAATCTCGTCTTGTCCATTGTTTTCCGAGTTATCTTGAGATGATTTCGGGGCTTTAGTGTCCCCGCGGCCCGGTCCTCGACCAGGCCTCTACCCCCAGGAAGCAGCCCGTGACAGGTGACTAACTCCCAGGTACCTATTTTACTGCTAGGTAACAGGGGCAGAGTTTCAACATCTGAGTGTCCCAAGTCTCGACTGCCTCTCTCTCTCTCTCTCTCTCTCTCTCTCTCTCTCTCTCTCTCTCTCTCTCTCTCTCTCTCTCTCTCTCTCTCTCTCTCTCTCTCTCTCTCTCTCTCTCCAGGTTCTACACTTTATTAAATATTTTGTTCACACTCTTCCTTTTTTTCCCCTTTTTTAACAAGGTGACTTGCCAAGCCAAGGCGTATTGGCTTGCCACTTTCTTCTGGTAGTTCTCTTCCCCTTGTCCTCAATATCCTTGTATGTGGTCATAACATCCTTGTATTTTCTTCATTGAGCTCACTCTGCTGCTAGTCCCTTTCAGAACTATGACAAGTCTTGTCGCACCTCTACGCTGTCTACATTAACTTTTGGGCATTTTTTCAGTTGAATTTAGAAAGCTTTACGTAGGCTGTATATGTATATATAGGCCATATTGCAATCTCCTATCGTATTGGCGTGTGCCTTTCCATTGGAGACTTTCAGCGCCGTGGAGAGGGGGGGCCTGCTGCATGGGTAACAGCTTCTCCCCCGAATCAACCTACCCTGGCTTTGCGCCCTGGTGAGGCCACTCCAGACCGACAACCAGAGCGCAACTCCATAGTCTCCTGAGACTGATGGATGCCTACTACTACTACTGCAAGGTCTATATATATAGTTATCTAGATATCCTCAGGCCTGTCTGGTGTCAGCTAATTTGGTGTATGTTGCCGACTTTGTTTTGCGTTCCACAGGCGCCGGGTTTAAAGATGTATGAAAACGGTCAGATATTCCTGGTTTTGATTTTGGAAATGGTTTTCAAGAGTTCTCTGGGTTTACTTTCCTCTATTCATACTCATTACTTTGCATTTGTTCGTGTTTAAGTCTAGAAACCATCCTTTGGGTATATTTTTGGCGCATATCGAGGTGTCCCTGTAATCTCTTGACGGAGTCATTTTCACCTGTCTCTTCTCACCAGCTTTACATTGTCCGAAAACAAGGATATAAATTATAATAACACGAATAACTTTTGTTATTTAAACATCACAGGATTAACAATGGGCCAGAGAACCAATGCCAATGGTGACTTAACATGTAACCTGTTTTGTCTTTTAATTTTCTCCTCTCTGATCGTTACCCTTTATTCCCTGCTAGCGAGGTATCCTCTCCCCAACCCAACACTCTTCCTGTAGCTTCCTATCTTGAGGTTATCTTGAGATGATTTCGGGGCTTTAGTGTCCCCGCGACCCGGTCCTCGACCAGGCCTCCACCCCAAGGAAGCAGCGCGTGACAGCTGACTAACACCCAGGTACCGAGCTTCATAAGTGTGTCAGTAAATCTTTCATCTGGAGCAGTATCAAATGCTTTCTGGCAGTCATTTAAAAGTCTGCCCCACCCTTCTGTTTTGTTTCATCATTGTCACGTATTTCATAACATTTATTAGATATTTTACATAATTTACCCTTCTCTGAAGACATGCCATTAAATTTGTTTACATGCAAAACTCCTTTTAGAATTCCACCACTATTTTTTCCCCCCTTAACGAGTTTTTTTTACACGTTAAAGGAGAGTATACTCGTCAAATATACTGGTCTGTACTTTATGTAACTGCCCGGAAGAGTCCTTTTCCAAAACATTTGGGCTTCGTTATTGTTCATGTCTGGGTGCAGGCGATGAGTCACAATAACGTGGCTGAAGTATGTTGACCAGACCACACACTAGAAGTTGAAGGGACGACGACGTTTCGGTCCGTCCTGGAGCATTCTCAAGTCGATTGTGATGAGGAGGTAGAGACAGGCAATAAATAGGCAAGAGAGAGCTGAGGAGGAAAGTAAGGTGTAGGGGATAGTAGTAATAATGAGAACTGAGAATGGTCCAGGATGGACCGAAACGTCGTCGTCCCTTCAACTTCTAGTGTGTGTTCTGGTCATCATGTCTGGGGCTTCTGCTTTTCTCGGGGTGGTTGTATATCACTGCCACTACTCACTAGCTCTTTTTTTCTATCTCCACACTGCAATGTATCTTGGAAGGCTTCGGAAGGAGTGTATAGATACACATATGTATATAATTATCGAGGCAACACTAGAATGTATAAATTGTTAACATTATGCGAGCCAAGTTATCTCGTATCCATCACAGTGGCCTCTCGTGCACCATTTAGAGTCCAAGTTCGATTCGTTTAACCTCAAAAGGCCCCGTATAACCAAGGTGAAAATTGTGTAACATGGTCAAAAGATTAGGGGCCCATGTTGAGCCAGATCACGTTACGATACACACGCTTGAGAACCGTCAGTGTGGCTCCACACTCGGGGGAGAATATCTGCGGAAGGAACGATGGGAAGATGGTCGGGTTGTTTGCTCCAGTCAACCACGGATGGTGAGTGAAGGTGATGGTAGTGGTGAGGGATGGAGGAGGTTGGTGAGGATAGGAGGCCTTTGGGAGGGATAGTGTGTCTTTTTGTGTACTCACATACTTGTACTCATCTATTTGTGCTTGCGGGGTTTGAGCTCTGGCTCTTTGGTCCCGCATTTCAACTGTCAACTGGTGTACAGGTTCCTGAGCCTATTGGGTTCAATCATAACTACACTTGAAACTGTGTATGGAGTCAGCCTCCACCATATCACTTCCTAATGCATTCCATTTGTCAACCACTCTGACACCAAAAGAGTTCTAATATCTCTGTGGCTCATTTGGGCACTCAGTTTCCACCTGTGTCCCCTTGTGCGTGTGCCCCTTGCGTTAAATAGCCTGTCTTTCTCTACCCTATCAATTCCTTTGAGAATCTTGAAAGTGGTGATCATGTCCCCCATAACTCTTCTGTCCTCCAGCGAAGTGAGGTTCCAGCGAAGTGAGGTTTAATTCCCGTAGTCTCTCCTCGTAGCTCATACCTCTCAGCCCGGGTACTAGTCTGGTGGCAAACCTTTGAACCTTTTCCAGTTTAGTCTTATCCTTGACTAGATATGGACTCCATGCAGGGGCTGCATACTCCAGGATTGGCCTAACATATGTGGTATACAAAGTTCTGAATAATTTCTTACACAAGATTCTAAATGCCGTTCTTATGTTAGCCAACCTGGCATATGCCGCTGATGTTATCCTCTTGATATGGGCTGCAGGGGACAGGTCTGACGTGATATCAACCCCCAGGTCTTTTTCTCTCTCTGACTCTTGAAGAATTTCATCTCCCAAATGATACCTTGTATCTGGCCTCCTGCTCGCTACACATGTGTGTGTGTGTGTGTGTGTGTGTGTGTGTGTGTGTGTGTGTGTGTGTGTGTGTGTGTGTGTGTACCCATGTTTGTTTTAGAAAACGGTGAATATGATGAATCAGCTGTGGAGAAAAGTCAAATAATTATGTGTTTGCCAAAGACCCCAGTGATTTAAACAGCTGTTGGCGCATATGATGGCAGACCACATCAACTAAATATTTGTTTATGTATATTGGCTAAACTTTTTCCAGATCAAAGTGGAACGTACGGGCAAATTCACGGAGGCTGAAACCGCACTGAAGGCAATAAGGGGAATATTTGTTTTCCAGCTGAATTTAGATGCCCACCCAATTGAGGGTAGTGACAGGATAAGATGAAAGCTGAGATGTGTGAGAGAGAGAGACAGACAGACAGACACACAGACAGACAGACAGACAGACAGACGGGCACAGCTCTCAAACATCTTAACGGGTGTGCATCATTGCATTAATATAAATATAATGCAATAAAATTGCATTATTTTTACTTGGGCAATATATAGATATGCGACTTTTGGACTTAATATTACTATAATCTTTGGAAGATATGTTAAGACAGGGATTGAAACATAAGGCCAGACAGAAATATAGCTCCCAGCCCCCTTTGGACCATCGGGAATTGAACGCCGACCCTGCAGGATGCGACCCTATCGCTCTACCGACTAAGTGAACATTAATAATACAATTAACGTGCTCCTTTGATGCAATTTATCTCAGTTGTATAACCCACTACCCAAGAAAGTTGTCCAAAGGCTCCTTGCAAGTGCCGAGAGGCTGGTGCTACGTTATTGGTCCAACAAACATACATCTACTTTGATGCCGGTTGTCGTAAGATGCAGCATCCACCGAAGATCATTAATGTGAATTGTAAGATGCAACATCCACGCAAGATCATTAATGTGAATTGTAAGATGCAGCATCCACCCAAGATCATTAATGTGAATTGTAAGATGCAGCATCCACCCAAGATCATTAATGTGAATTGTAAGATGCAACATCCACCCAAGATCATTAATGTGAATTGTAAGATGCAACATCCACCCAAGATCATTAATGTGAATTGTAAGATGCAACATCCACGCAAGATCATTAATGTGAAATGTAAGATGCAACATCCACGCAAGATCATTAATGTGAATTGTAAGATGCAACATCCACGCAAGATCATTAATGTGAATTGTAAGATGCAACATCCACGCAAGATCATTAATGAGAAATGATTGCGTTTCATATTTTTCAATAATAATATACCAGTGCTAGATTATGCAAATGATCTGGGTATACAGTATTTACCTGACTCTATGCTCAGCTAAAAGTATAGAGTTATCGTCTTGGATTCCTTAATATCTAACTTGAAATCATTTAAATTAATCACATATGAATGAAGACAAAACCAATTCACTTTCACAGGAAAAAGAAGTTCACAGATTGAAGACTAGTTTCTACAGTGGTCCTCTATCCCGGGTCAATTAAAATTAAAACCTTTCTCTTGTATATTTCGAAGGATCGGAGCGTGTTTATAGAGGTTTTGGGAGTATAGTGATGCAAATATAAATTCCTGGTAGATTTGGCGACTCTCGCGTTTAACTTCAAACATAAAGAACACTGGTGCTGGCGACACGAAAGCGGTTTCTCCTCTCACAAGGGTAGGAGAACTACAAGGAAGAGGAGAACAAGAGGAGAAATTCTTGTTCTCAAAACTTTTCTGTAGAACTACAAAGGAAAGGACTTTGGGATGGATATCTCGGCGAATCTTTCACCGGGAGGGAAATGAGGTAGACCCAACACCCAAACCCTCACACCTGGTATATTAACCCAAAACGGACAGCGGCAAGCCAGTTACGGGCTCACCATAGCCCGTGCTACTGGAACTACTTCTTCTGAGTAGCTGAATCTAAAACAGCGGCAAGCCAGTTACGGGCTCACCATAGCCCGTGCTACTGGAACTACTTCTTCTGAGTAGCTGAATCTAAAACAGCGGCAAGCCAGTTACGGGCTCACCATAGCCCGTGCTACTGGAACTACTTCTTCTGAGTAGCTGAATCTAAAACAGCGGCAAGCCAGTTACGGGCTCACCATAGCCCGTGCTACTGGAACTACTTCTCAGTAGCTGAATCTAAAACAACAACAGCGGCAAACGAAAACTTGGCTAATGTTAGATCTAGCGAGAAATATATGGATAAGGGTTCCTTCAGGATTTAGAATATGGCGGGGATGGTGGTTATAGTTAGGAGGAGGAGGGCGGTTGAGGTGAATTAAGGTGTAGATGGAGGGGGGTGTTGATGGAGGGGGGGGTTGATGGAGGGGGGTGTTGATGGAGAGGGGGGGGTTGATGGAGGGGGGTGTTGATGAAGGGTGTGTTGATGGAGAGGGTGTTGAAGGAAGGAGGCGTAGATGGTGGAGGAATTGATGAAAGGGGGGGGGGGGTGTAGATCGATGATCGCCGGCGCAATGTAGCCTGTTTGAGGGTATTAATGAATGCCATTCGTCAATGGACCAGACAGACTAGTTTGAGTGTAAACCTTTAATCTTAACAAATGTAAATGCAATTTTTCTGTCCTAACTCTGTCATTCTGGCGTCCAGCATATTGCTGTGGAAAATCAGTGTTACAACTTTAATGTGAATACAATTTGCCTTACAGAGCCCAAACACCAAATACAATTTGGCTTACTTAAGCCCAAATATTTACAATTTGGACTTAAGCAGTATGAGGAAATTTAAAGAGGAAATATATTGTGAAATCAGTAATATAAAATGTAAAAAAACTCATTGAATGTAATTGGATTAATATTTTTCTGGAGAGTATATATAAAAATGTTGGGAAGTAAGTAATTTTTTGGAGGGTGTATTGGGAAATAACTTTATAAAGGAATAATATAAAGGAATATATAAAGAATATATATATTCCTGTTATAAAGGAATAGGCAAAAAATAAATATATATAGTGAGGAGGTAATTAATGTCTTTTTTAGAGTAGGGATTTACATAGTGGGAGTAATAGGGGCTAATATTATAGTTTGGGATGGGGCCGATGTGCTGCGTCTGAGGGAAGCGGAGGTAAGAGGGAAGGAAGGGGAAGAAAGAGGGAGGGAAGCGGAATAGGGATAAAGATCGAAGCAATATAGGGAATCAGGGATATAAATTAAGGAATATGGGTGTCTGTAGGCGGTGGATGCGTGCTTCAAGAAGGGATAGATGGGGGTTTCAAGAGGTAGATGCGTGCTTCAAGAGGTAGATGCGTGCTTCAAGAGGTAGATGCGTGCTTCAAGAGGTAGATGCGTGTTTCAAGAGGTAGACGCTGCTTCAAGAAGTAGATGTGTGCTTCAAGAGGTAGATGCGTGTTTCAAGAGGTAGATGCGTGCTTTAAGAGTGGTAGATGCATGCTTCAAGAGGTAGACGCCTGCCTGCTTCAAGCAGGCGCAGATGTTTGTTTCAAAGGGGATTGGATGCATGCTTCAAGGAAAGGGAGGTAGATATGTGCTTTAATTACCGTAATTGAAAGGGTAATTTACTCTGGCAAAATTCAGAGACTGCAAGAAGTCCTAAAGAGAACTTCCAAATTAATTGAAAACGGAAAGATTCCTTTCATTACTGAAACATACGTTGGGATCCACGACTATAAACGGTAAATAGAGAGGAACCATAAATCAGCTGAAAGGAGTCGAAATCGCCGTGGCTTACTCTTAAAAAGGAATCTGAAAATCGTGATTAGCAGAGGCCCCCCCCCCTAACCCCATTAGTGACTAAAATTAAAAAGTTGTCCGTAAAATTTGATTTAGTCTTTGTAAGATTTCACGTGAAATATGCCGGGGGGAAGATTTGTTGGGAACGCACTAAAGAAAGATTGTAAATATCCATGAAGGTTTATAGTGGATAATGAGTTAATTAATTCGTGGCAAGACTCCTCCCTAGTTCATATTTCACCGCTCCCTTCAATGATGTAAATTGGTAATTTGTTCCCTAAGCCTTGAACCCTATTTCTGAACCAGTATTTTTCCCCACTTTGTTTCTTTTTAATCTAAACTTATACAACTTTTAATCCATTGATTACTAATCTTTAAATACTTCGTAGTTTATTTCTCCTCTGTCTAACCGCTTCAGGAAATGCTAAACCGTCCCTTAACTCTACGCCTTTCTGAAGAATATAATACGTTTCCTGTTTTATAAAGGAGGAATAAGCCTGGTTTTCTCTGTATATCTTCCAGAGGATTTACATAAATTTTATAGTACAGTTCCCGAAATTGCGCTGAATAATCCATGCAACTTCTCGTAAGGGCAAAATCAAGTTCAAAGACCACATTTAAGTTTTATTACTAAGGTTTCTCTGTGTAATTCCTTAAGCAGTTATTTTTCTTTATTGAGTATTGTTTCTTTGGCTATCAGATGGTTTTTTCTTATAGTTAATAATTTCGGTATTGTTTGCATGATATCTGGAACCTCTGTTTGCCAGGCCTATGATCCCACCTTATTCATCATTCAACTGTATCTGCAACCCATCTTCCTGTTTACTGCTTAAATAGTACCTATTGTGACGGTCGTTAATAGTCACGAATGTACTTAGTGTTTAGATAGTAGTATACTGACTAGTAACGAATTCTTTTAAAATAAATGAAGCTAAAAACAAATTTAAATATTCCTAGGCCTAGTATAGTACATATATGTACTATATTAGGCCTAAAATATCGTGTATTAGGCCTAGGAAGGTTTGGTTAGTTTAGTTTAGTTTGTCAAAGCAACACAAGTAAAAAATAGTTTTCCGGTTTGTCCAACTCAATACTTCAGATTTCTACTTTCTAATTTCGTTGTACGTCGGTATATATACTGTGGTCCTCATCGTTACCATAAGTAACGATGGAGGACCATAACAGGAGAATGAGCTGTTATCTACCAATGTTATAAAACCATCTTGGTAATACATTTAGATTATGCTGTAGAATGTCTAAAATTTAATCTGATTATTACATGTCCTATTTTAGGGGTCATCAATATATTGTGTTACGTTGATGTTGACTTTTGTATTTAAACGTGTTTTAAGACAGCGCTCCAGGGTATTAAGTTGGTGCCTCATCTCTAAGGTACATAGAACAGTCCCATGTGGTACTCCAATTGTGTTTTTTCCCACATGGTTTCTGCATGAATCTGTGATACAGCTTAAGCTTTCTCCTCCAACAGTCTCTCAGGTATCAGTTTTTCTCCTTGGAAGCTCAATTTGCCTTACTGAAGACTTTGTATATAAAATATTTAATCTTTATGAAAGCTTGTAAATCTGTCATTGATCTATTTTTGAACGGGAATTTTTTGAGTTAATTGGCAATATCTTAGATACTATGTTTTAAGATATTGCCAGACTTGCATGCAAAGTCTGTCCTGTGTCTTAGGTAAACATGGCTACCGTTCAACAATTTTGAAGATGAGAAAGTGAAGATTCAGAGCTCCCTGCTTGGGGCAATATTGCATAAGATGGTCGCTGGATCTGGTTGTTATTGAATTTCAAGAAAGGTGTTTTGTGGATATTTATGAAACGCGAGTGATTTGTTGAGTGAGACACGATGATTTGGGTCCCCAGTGTCTGCAACCAATGACGCCTCTATCTGTCTACCATCAGTTGCACAAGTTGGTAAAAGCTTCTACTTTCTAATCTAACTATCTACCCAAATGTGCTCTGCCACAGACTACTTTCTCCCCGCTCGTCCACCCTTACGCGCGGCCGAGCGGATAGCGTTCTGGATTCGCAATCCACTAACTCGAGATCGATTCTAGGCCAAGGCAAAAACTAATAGGTAGTTTCGTTCACCTGATGCCTCTGTTCATTTAGCAGTAAATAGGTACTTGGAAGTTAGACAACTGCTACGGGCTATACATCCTTGGTATGCGTGTGTGTGCGTATGAGAGAGAGAGAGAGAGAGAGAGAGAGAGAGAGAGAGAGAGAGAGAGAGAGAGAGAGAGAGAGAGAGAGAGAGATGTAGTATGTATAATATCTGCCCGAAACGCTTTGCGTAATAGTGGCTTTAGGCATTGTATGTACTAGCTCAATCTATGAATCCATCAACTTTTGTATTTCACCTTGTATGTATGTACTTTACCTGAATAAATATTTGCATTTTTTGTATTTGTAATAGAAAAAAATCAGGTCGGAAGTCAATTCATTAGAAAGGCGAGGTCCAAGGGCTAACAGCTCGACCCTGCAGGCATAAGTAGCAAATACCACTATACCCAAGATGCCTAGACGCCCAAAGTCTACACCCACCCCTACCTCTCACCCCCCCCAACCCCCTACCACGCATTCCTACACCCCCACCCGGACTGCTGCATTCCTCCCCTCCTCCTTCAACATTCCTTGCGTCTCTCTTTCCAGCTATCGTCTTCGTGACAGGCATTCGGCTATACCACTTTAAGCAGAGACGTCCTCAAGGGGGAGGATGATAAACGTCTTAACATATGTCATCTGACCCGCAAGGGATATTAAGTTTGTTTCAAGTTCCTGATTTTAGAAATATGAAAGATGTGAATTTGAATGTTGTAAACAGGATCGGCAAAAGAATGGGACTGAAGTGACTTTACTTACGTTGCTGACTCGACTGATCAAAACGCAATTCTGGTTAGTGCTTGAATTGTTACAAAAATTCCTTGTTTAAAAATTTACTTCAAGTTTACTTTACTTCGTCTTGTTCGTCTATAAGAGAATCAGAAACTCTGATCCCCAGTGTAAGTCTCTGATCCTAGTGTAAGTGTAAGTCAGTGTAGTGTAAGTCTCTCCCACTGAGACACTACACAGAATATATGAGGGAACTTGTTTATTACAAAATCATATAGGTTCTTTGTTTCCCCTAAGTTATCAGCTTCCAAATAAGAATAATGTTATCTGTAAAAGAGCCAATTGGCCCCATCCGATGTGGCTCCAACATATAACTAACCGTTCCTACTCATATACTTATTTACCCATCGTTTGAAATATACCAGCTAGTTTACTCTCAATCATAATTGAAAAATTGTTACGCGGATGAGTTACTCTATTCCACATAGCAATTAGGGCTTTATTAATGCATTACCAAGTGAACAGCTAATCCGTAGCTCTTTGCAGCCCATGAGAACACAAATAACTGCGTTCTAATCATTTAATCCAAAAAGAAGGATATATCCAGTTACCTGAGATCCACTATTTATCCACTTGGTGCTACGTCCACCTGATTGGATTATGCCCCAAAGGCACACGAGATAAATCACTAAAATATATGATGCAACTACTGGAACTAGTATCATGGTAAGTGGCAGGTCTGGAGTTCAACGCTGAACTAGGCCTAGAGGCAGAACGCTTGTAGACCTAACAAGAAACCCAGGATAAGTATTAAAGCCGAGTTTGACTCTTGCTTTACGTTTCACAAGTAAATTATTTCATCAACAATCACATATTCTAACATTAGGTTCATTATTCGTTCATTAGGTTCATTCGTTTCTGCCCGAAACGCTGCGCGTACTAGTGGCTTTACAAGAATGTAATTACTATGCTATGTATCCTCACAATCCCAATGTACCTTCTTGTATATATATAAATAAAAATAAATTATCTACCAACAGGTAAACTGCCCCTCATATATTCTTAACATTATAAGTATACCTACAGTTAGGGTAGATACGCACGGCGCAACTATTTCTTTTTGATAGATTTAAACCACATGTTCGAGCATTAATCCCATATCCTCACTGTCATTTCATCCGATGGACTCACAAGCATCTACTGTTATCTACTGTTATCTCCTCCTCCTACTGACTCTCAAACATCAATAACTGAAAATGGTACATGCATAACTTTCTATTTCAGCTTGTAGTGATTCCACACACAATAATGTGTCGAATAACGAACCACAGGTCAGTCTCGGCCTGAAATCTCGTTTGCAGTGGAACTAATTCACAAAATCTATAAAACCAGCCTTACCTTTCTCTTAGAAGTTAAACTGCGCCAAGTTTGCTTACCTGTAACATAAGAAAACACCAAGATTAGGAATCATTACCTCACCAAATGGTGATTCTGTACTCCAAAACATTAGTAAACATTAGCTTACAAAGTTGTAAAAATCTGCCTTGTAAAATGTTAATAAAAGTCGAGAAGAATCCCAGAGAAACATCTTTAGGATACGCCTATCAGGTTCCTCTTTCCTGTCTTCTCTCCTACCCTCTTCTCCCCTTTCCTGTTCTTCCCCTCTCTCCCCTTCGTCCCACTCTTCTTCTCTCCCCTCTCCTCCCTTCTCCAGGCGCATGCCATTCAGAATAAAAGCGGAGGAATATTACGAGAAGCGACGGGAAAATACTCAAGAGATTTAAAAAACATATATGTATAATATAAAATATATATGTAATATAAAAGGGCAGTGTATATACACAAGAAATTGAGACACGGTGAAACTAAGTACAAGAATAAGCCAAAGGAATATTACATAAATATATATTTCAAGGTAAATACCATAAATATATAAAAATATATATGACATAACGCTCGGCCCCCATAGAAACAATTACAGGAATATAACTAGGTGAACACAACCTTAAAACAATCATACAAGATCCTCCACGTGCCCCGCAATCTCCTTTTTTTTAAAAGCCAATGGAACAATAGACTTCCTCCCTTTCAGCCATTGTGATCTCAATCCAGAATCGCCTTTCACACTCCACTGGTACTGGTGGCCGCAGTCGCATTCTCAAACACTAAACAAAAAACCAGTTGATCTGAATGTTCGCGATTTTTCTTTGTCGGAATGTCTGGGAAGTGGAAGTCGCTGAAAGGTAAGCTGTGGCTTGAAAGAACTTAATGAGCCACGAACCGAACTTGGTCCCACAAAGGCGAATAGATACCAACAAAACCACACCTGAAGCTCGATAAAGGCAGGTGTGGAGGGAGGGAGGAAGGAAGAAAAGTGGGAAATGAGATCAGAGAGATGGACATCAGACGTGGAGAAAAGGGCAGGTTGGGATAGGAACGATCAGGGGAAAGGCGTAAAGTCATTACGACTATGTAGCAGTGGGAATAGGTCAGGATAAGGATTTGGGATGGGACGGGAGGAAAGGAATGGTGCCCAACCACTTGTGGACGGTCGGGGATTGAACGCCGACCTGCACGAAGCGAGATCGTCGCTCTACCGTCCAGCCCAAGTGGTTGGGCATGAAACCTGGGAATAATGACGATAGAGGAAATGTGAATATAGCTTACGATAATGACACTCAATCACCAGCTGACATGAACGTTCAATGATGACTGTTGCAGATGCTGCTGTTTAATTCTTCCAGTGTTGAAAGCATAGCCTCTTTGAAGATCTAAACGGTGCCTGGATTGTACCTGGATGTGATATTGAGAGTTCTACTAGCTAAGGCCGGCCAGGGCCGTACGTGACCTATGAGAGCTTGGTCCAACAGGCTGTTGGTTTTAGATTCTCTACTGAATTGTGTGTTCTAAGAATGAATAGATACACATTATATCTACGTAAATGTGTATAGGACTTAGTACTGTGAATAATTTGTTTATATATATATATGTATATATATATGTATATATATATATATATATATATATATATATATATATATATATATATATATATATATATATATATATACCACCTCTTATATGCATACCTTGGAAGAATAACTTGCGTGTTATTTCAGTAACTACAGCTCATAACTATGGAACACCTGTGTGTGTGTGTGTACTCAAGTTATACTCAACTGTGCGTATATGTGTGTGTGTGTGTGTGTGTAGTCTTGACATGTGTAAGGTGGTATTACATAACGATAAAAGTTACTACAACAGGTCTATTTGACCCAGTACGGAACGCGTGCTATAATAACGTTACAATACTGCTTGACGGGGAAAATGTTGAAGTATTTGCTTAACATTTTTTTTTTCCTAAGGATTTTAATTGCTATTATAATTTAATATTTTTCCATGGTATTTTACCGAGTTGCGTTCAAAAGTTTATTTATTGAGTTTATATAAAAAGTTTGCTGTAAAAATTTTTGCTGGCGTATCAGAAAGTTCTTAATTAACCAAGTTATTAATATATCTAAATATGCCTTGGAAAATACACAACCTCGCATATATATATATATATATATATATATATATATATATATATATATATATATATATATATATATATATATATATATATATATAATACCTTGCGCCTCCAGCAACAAGGATCTCTGCTCCAGCTGACGTGCCCAACGAGACAAAAATAACCACCAGTGTAGTGGTGATAGCCAGAACACCAGAAACATTGGGGCTGAATTTTATAGAAAGAAACTGTGAGATCTGAGACGAGCTTGGAGCAGCTGGGGGTTGAGGGAAAGCCAGTCAAGTTTCTCGGTTTTTCTAAGTTCGTTTCAGTTATCTGAACGTCATGGATAATTGTGAATAAATGAATAATGTTTATGATCCTAGTGTGTTGCCTATCTCCACATACCCCTCCTATCCGTTTCCACCCACATAATACTCCTCCCATATTCTCCAATCACTGTTTTTTTTTTTTTTTTTTTTTTTTTATTAACATATTAGGTACATCTGCATTAGTGCAGCTACCCTAGACTATATGAAGTGGAGTACAGTGTGTCAAAAAAAACTAACTAGGTGATGCTATAAAATCCCCATCACACAGGATGGTTAGTCATACAGAGGCATGTGATTAGCGGTCTGCACTGGCAGACTCCGGATGCATTTTGAGGATATCAACAACACAAGATTGAATAAGGTAGCAGTGGTAATACAAGTCCCCATCTCGCAGGATGGTTAGTCATACAGAGTCATGTGTTTAATAGCCTGCACTGGCAAATTTTGGGTATACTGTGAGGATATCTTCAAGAATACGAGAGTGAATAAAGTAATTGCAAAGCTCCAGGTACCTCATGCCAACTGGTCTGAAAGGTCTAATAATTGGGCATTCAGTGATGTAGTGCGGGAGATCATGCCGTAGTTCCTGCTCACAGAGTTTGCAACTGGAGTGCTCAGGATTGGGAGACCCGTCACCTGCAGCCACCTGCCACAGGTAACGGTAACCCAACCTGATCCTTGCAACCACTGTGTCGCACAGTCTAGTGGACGTTTTGTGCTGTCCATAGATGTAGGTTTCAGATCTGAACAAATCATAGCTTTTTATACTAGTACTTTCAGGTCGTTGGGAGTCAGTAAGTTCTTTCCTATCAGATCTGAATGTTTGGACCAATACAGTTTTGACAGCAGAGATAGGGATACCTAGATCTAATTCAACTTCAAACTTGTTACACGCTAATTTGGCTGCAATGTCTGTCTCATTATGATGGGTTATATTTATGTGTGAAGGTATCCATACAAAGGAAATTCGAGACCCTTTACTCTGTGCATCAATTAGGTCATTTATAATTGGGAGTATGAGGTTCTTGCTGTCGATCTTCCAAGAGAAGTTTTCGATTGCTTGAAGAGCAGACTTTGAATCGCAGAATATTATTCCTCCTCCAATATTTTTTAATGTGCTGGTTGCTAAATGTAATGCTGCTAGTTCTGCTTGTGTGGAGGTCAGCCAGTTGTTTAGCCTGACACTGACAGACTTTGTGCAAATATTATTTCTATAGAACCTACATGCCGCTGCAGTCCGTCCAGTAGAAGACTGGACTGTAATATATAATCGAGTGCTAAACTCTACGGACTTTAGGCTGAACATTTGATATCTACCGTTTTCATGCTGTGGGCGCAGAGGTCGAAGCCCCTTCATGGGAGCAAGAGGCTGACCACGATCAGCCTTTGAGACTCTCCGAAAATCACTAGTCACCAATCACTAGTCACCAATCACTAGTCACCATGCAAAGCTGCGTGGTAACTGGTGATTGAAAGCCTGACTCTTGCTCCAAAGATTCTGGCCTCCATCCAGGCTATTTAATAGACATTATTTTATAATAAATATCTACCAAATATAGAGTAGAGATAGGGTACCTGGCAGTGGCCTTGTCTTTGTCTCTGGCTTTGTTAGTCTCTCTCTTTCTGTCTCTTTCTGTCTCTCTCTCTCTCTCTCTCTCTCTCTCTCTCTCTCTCTCTCTCTCTCTCTCTCGCTCTCTCTCTCTCTCTCTCTCTCTCTCTCTCTCTCTCTCTCTCTCTCTCTCTCTCTCTCTCTCTCTCTCTCTCTCTCTCTCTCTCACACACACACACACACACACATTCTTGCTCACTATCATTCTCCTTCTTTCCCTCATATTCTCCATCCCTCTCTTCTATTCTCCCTCCCATTCTCTGTCTCATTCTCCCTCCTTTCTTACCATTCTCTTCCTCCCATTCGTCGTCTCTCCATCTCCCTCTCATTCTCACTCTCTAATTGTCTCTGCTTCACGTATTTTCGCCTGTTCTTTCTCTCCCATCCTCCATACAGTTCTCTCTTCGTCCCTCCATTCCATTCTTTCTTTTCCATACTCTCCTCCCCTCTACTTCTCTCTCCCTCCACCCCTTTTTTCTCTCTCCATCCCTCCCACCCCTTACTAAAGTAGCGTTGACACAACATTATCGACGTTCAGTCAATATTGTCGGCATTGATTCAATACTGATAACAGCTGAAAATCTATTGTTAACACCCTTTGGACAATCGTTGGTTGTAGCAATAGGAGCGAGTCCAACAAAGAGGGAGAAATGGGGGTCGACCACAACCACTGGTCAAGGACCGGACCGCGGGGACGCTAAACCCCGAAATCATCTTAAGATTCCACTAAGACACACGTCATAAAATCACAATTCACCAAGGAGAACTAACCGTAGATGTCTGAACTCCAAACTCGGGCCGACAGACATTGTCCAAGGTTAGACTCTTAGACACTTGGGGACTAGACATGGCCACCTTTACAGGGTGAATGGTCTAGGGGTATGGGCGGGAGATAGGGTAGCCGGGGTTCGTCCAATTGGTCGCATTAAGAGAAGGTATCGAATAGTAATTACCCATTACCCCTCCCACATTATAATTGTTGAATGGTGGCTGGCTGAGACCCTAGATTTATCCAGTAGATACTAAGAGAGAGGCGAAAGGTGGGGGGAAGGGGATTGAGAGAAGGGGACGGGTGATTCTTGAGGAAAGGGAAAGAGAGCGGAGTGGAACAGGTGGAGATGGGAGCAACAGGTGAGGAGAGGGAGGAAAGGAGAGAGAAGCGAGTAAATGTGGGAGACTGAAGGAAAAGAGAGAAAGGGGGTTGATTGGGGGGGGGGAGAGATTGGAAGATAGGGTTAGAGAAGGAAATGGGGAGAATTGGGGAGAGGGGGGATAGGGGAAACAGAGATGAGAGAGGGAAAGAGAGATGAGAGGATAGAGGCGAAGGTGGAAACAAACCCGGGTGTAGCGAGGTAACCCTCTTAGTATAGGTAAATGAAAATATGTCTGAGGTCAGAGCCCAGAATGCTTGGAGCTCCCACCGGGGCCCATCACACAACTTTGCACCCCGATTCCTGCCGGTTATGTGACCAGCATGGATTGATCGGGTTTAGTTTCAGGGAAATGAGTTTCACGAGACAGGGTGCCAATGGGATCCCCACGGCGATTCTTGGAATTTCATATTAAGTCGAACCTAGATTATTATTTTATCTATTTTTACAATTTTTTCTTAGCATAACATAAAATATTAATGACTGATATCTACAAAATTGTAAAAAAAAAAATGTAACTAACATACTTTGTTCGTAATATGTATTCATGACGTCATGCTCCTGCATCCCCAAAAACCCAGCCTTCACAGATTGCCTTTCACAACATGCCACATTGTGTATGTGTGTACACACTCATGTTGCTATCCACCATGTACCTGTTGAGTGTCGGTCCTCGCTGCAGCATGAAGGAGAGGGGGAGGGAAAGAGAAATGGGTAAGAGAGAAACAGCATACAAGACTGAACCCACGTTCAATGCACAACAAGGTGGTTATGTAAACCCTTCTTCCAACATTTTTTGAACGTGTACCGAAAGACTGAAACAGAACAACAGCAAGGGACAGAACCCCTACCCCCCCTCACGTCTCTGTCGCAGTGTGAGCCTGCTGACGTTTAAGACGTGTTGGAAGATATGTAAAAAGAGAGAAGTACTACATGGGACGAGGTGCAGACAATTAGGTGCTTCCGTGTGAGTTATTGACGTCATCAAAATTGACGTCTTAAGGATGTTATCTCTCTCTCCCTCTCTCTCTCTCTCTCTCTCTCCCTCTCTCTCCCCTCTCTCTCCCTCCCTCTCTTTCTTTCTCTCTCTCCCTCTCTCCCTCTCTTTCTCTCTCTCTCCTCTCTCTCCTCTCTCTCCTCTCTCTCTCCTCTCTCTCCTCTCTCTCTCCTCTCTCTCTCTCTCTCTCTCTCTCTCCCTCTCTCTCCCTCTCTCTCTCTCTCTCTCTCTCTCTCTCTCTCTCTCTCTCTCTCTCTCTCTCTCTCTCTCTCTCTCTCTCTCTCTCTCTCTCTCTCTCTCCCTCTCTCTCTTTCTCTCTCTCTCTCTCTCTCTCCCTCTCTCTCTCTCTCTCTCTCTCTCTCTCTCTCTCTCTCTCTCTCTCTCTCTCTCTCTCTCTCTCTCTCTCTCTCTCTCTCTCTACCAGAGATACAGGTTTGAGACACGTGATCATGACCGACTAGGGATTGGGGTATGCAGAGAGATTGGTGATAGGGCATCCAGGGGAGGCAGCAGTATGTGTGTGCGTGCATGCGTGCGTGCGTGCGGGCGGGCGTGCGTGCGTCCGTGCGTTTGTGCGTGGCAGGACCACGGGAAACCAACATGTGTTGTCATGAACTGATATATTTTTCTATTATAGACAAAGTATAGAATTAATATGTCAAACTTTCAGACATGTATATATAATGTTTTTACAACGAAACTTCAGAATATTTCTAGCACATGAGAAGGACGTTAAAAATTACCTCTGCAAAGTTCATTTAACAGTTTAATTATGGCCTGGCGCTCGGATGCGTTTCCTCGACCCTTGTCAACATTTACAACAGCAGAGTAGAGTGAATACTCCCTTGAGCTGGAGTAACAGAACATATTAGTGTGAAGGTGAGACTAGCGGGTAATACACCTACTTGCCCATCTCCTTTGTCCTAAGTTAGGGCAATACGCAGGTGGTTCTCTCTCTCTTGATCTATAACATAGTATAAAGTAACTTTATAAAACACTCAAATGACTATAAACATTATTGCTTGACTGAACCTGTCGGTTCGTCCGGTTCTGGGTACATTAAACCCCTAAACAAAATCGACACATGTCAAATCGTAAGTACTTAATAAAATATACCATTTTGTTTTTCTTTGCACATTTCATTATGTACAAAGAACGTTTATGTTTACTATGTAAACACGTCTTTAACTTTCAATGCCGCTCGTTTGGCCATAATTGCAAAATGTATTAATTACTCCTAATTATCTGAGTTGATAATATTAAATTATTTCTTATAATTAAGCTTCTTAAGCCAAGTATTAACAAGAGAAATTATTAGGGGTTATATATCTTAATAGGAGACTAAATCCCTTGATATTACGTGGATAATTTGCGAGCTTAATTGTGGCATAATCACTTGCAACCAGAGGCACTAAATGGCACTCATTACCCTTCAGCAATTTTACCCACACTAGAGTCGAAGGTTGGTAACAACTAAATAATAAGCGTAGGCTTGTGCACAAGACCTGAGCTGCTTGTGTGCACAAACCCCCAGTGTCATTTGTGCACAGGACCTGACCTGCTTGTGTGAACATAACTTCATATATTCGAAAATAGATGAGATCATGTGCTCAAACTGGACATAAGCTCAAAAACTTGCTAATGTGCTCAAATTGGTCCTGCGAGCGTGCTCAAGACCTCAACTAAAGATGGTGATTCAAGAAGCGGGTCATTTCATGTATTCTTAGCCTAGCCAGAAGCGTAAGAACCTATCCAACGAAGATTGGATAGGTTCTGTATCCTACTGAATCCTTTCTTCATAAGTCCAGGGGTATCGTCAATTTTGCGGTGCTTACACTTACACTAAAACGTGAGAATTCCGGTGGATTGCGTCTCAAACGCAGTGCATTAGGTATAATGCTTCGTACATCGCACTACGGACATGACCCCTAGTTAACTACTGAATTGCTCCACGTCGTTAAAAATTGCTTAGAAGTAATTACTGCAAATTGCCAAGGAAAGTTGTTAAATGTAGCCATCTGCCGCGGCTCCCCACCTGCAGATGGCGCTGTTGGGCGGGATTTCTTAAATACTTAGTTTTTTTGGGGGTAATTCTTTGGGGTCAGATTAAATTTCCACAGCGGATAATAAAGAGAAGTTTTCTTGCATCGAGTTTTTTATTATTTTCTAAATTGCTTGAAAGCAGAGATTTATTTCTTGATAAAAAACAGAGGGTGATGAAGATTTTCTTGTTTCTTTTTATACTAGGGGTTGGGGGGGAGGGGGGGAGGTACCCGGCGTTGCTCGGGTTATGTAGGCCACATCGTCACTACACACACCGTCTACATCGCCGTAACCATCTTTACTACACAGCTATCATCACTATAACCCATCTTCACTACACAGCTATCATCACTATAACCCATCTTTACTACACAGCTATCATCACTATAACCCATCTTTACTACACATCTATCATCACTATAACCCATCTTCACTACACATCTATCATCACTATAACCCATCTTCACTACACAGCTATCATCACTATAACCCATCTTTACTACACATCTATCATCACTATAACCCATCTTCACTACACATCTATCATCACTATAACCCATCTTCACTACACATCTATCATCACTATAACCCATCTTCACTACACAGCTATCATCACTATAACCCATCTTTACTACACATCTATCATCACTATAACCCATCTTCACTACACAGCTATCATCACTATAACCCCCTCTTCACTACCAAAAGGTCATCTGTGCTACACACGAACATCGTCATTACAGTAACGATCTTCACCAAATGCTGTCATATGACTACGAGGTCTTCAATGGGTCTTTTTATCTACTAACTATCCCTACCCCTTCACTGGATTTCCCTTCACCCACGTTCCTTGCCCTTCATTAGCTTCTCTCTCTCCTTCATCATCGTTCCTCCCCTTCCCTGTCTTTCTAAAACCTTCACTACATTCTCTACCCTTCATCTCAACTCTGTAAAAAATTTCATTCACATTCGTCTTTAAACTATATAATAAAAACTAACATTTAATCATCCCGTAGAAAATACTATTCTAGATGAATCATAGTGATGGAGACTAGTATTTAGCGAAATAGGAAATGTGTGTAATTTGTCATTTCATGGAAGGAGGTAGATTGGGCCAATAGGGCTCGAATCAGTCCTACCTATGACCATCCCCATGCAAAGACCAGTCACCCTGCAAAGCTTGATGAGGCTAGCCCCCAAGCGTGGCCCCCAACCTCGTACTTAAAAGCATATATTCTCTATTATATATAACATAAACAGGATGTCATAACAGGTGATTTCAAAATGCTTGAAAAAAAACATTGAAAATGGAGCAAGAGTTTAGTACTTTTTGTTAAATATTTAATTTAGTATATATTTAAAGTATTTAAACGTTAGTTATATCATATATTTAAGGTATTTAAGGAATTATATAAATAATTTTACGTTCGCTATCCAAAGAAAACGTTACAAGTGAAGCAACGGGTACTATACAAAATTAGTTTCCCATTGTCAGGGGCCGGAAGCCCCATTAAGCTTAGAAACATCCCCCCTAGACCAACGACTGGTTTCCAGGGTACAACACTCGGATACAAATTTACTGCAAGGTGAACAGAGGCATTAGTTGTTAGAATTATTTGCACAAACATCTTTTCCAGTGAGGGAACGAATTCGAATATAGCACTTAGAAGGGATCAGGATAAGGATTTGGGATGGAACGGGGGGAAGGAACGTTGCCCAACCACTTGGATAGTCGGGGATCGAACGCCAACCTGCATGAAGCGAGACCGTCGCTCTGCCGTCTAGGCAAAGTGGTTGGGCAGGGGTTTACAATGGGTAGTGGAACCCATTAAAGGTACTTTCCGCTCGCCCGAGGCTCCCAAGGGAGCTTCGAGCGAGAGAAAACACCGTTCCCTGACAAGCTGGCTTATGCGGCCCACGTTGGAAGAATCCTCTGTTAACGACCTGCTCGGCTGTGCCTCTCGTAAGACAAACGCCGCGCTCAGAACTGTCCTGCGGGCATTAGGCCAAGATGTGTGTGATCGTGGAGCCTTTTCCCTTGCTCGGTACCCCCTCACGCCTCAGCTGAGGAAGATTCCCTGGGCCGAAGAAGACTCGCTGGGCCCAGGAAGACTCCACGGGACAAGGAAGACTCCATGGGACAAGGAAGACTCCTTGAGACGAAGAAGACTCTTGGCCCGAGTACTGTGGACAGTTCTCTGGTAGTGGCATCTTTCAGCCTCTCAGAAAGCTTCAATGCCAACTCCAAGATAAAGTATGTCTTCGTTTTCACTAGCACGTTATGAACTATGCCACAGGTTGGTTGTTTCTGGTATTACTGATTCTTGAACTATGCCACAGGCTGAGTGTATCTGGTATCACTGAATTGGAGTGTGAATCCCTAGATAAAATCCCTCCATACTACATGTTCCAAACTGGTGTTTACTCAGAACATAACAACGCGCTTGATAGGACCTGAAAACCCCTGTTAACCGTAAAATGTGACGCTGACCATCGGTAACACTTGTAACACAGTCTTCACAGTCTATTGGAGAATGTAAAAGATCAGAACAACGTTTCAGGAAAATGACTCCGGGTATCAGAATAACATTATATGTTTATGAGAAAATCTTTGATGCATATCGTAGTCTATCCCTGGAAACACAAACCGAAACTGTCTCTATTTTCCGCTTGTTACAATTTGTAATAAAGTTGTTACATCTTGGCTTAACTTGTTTATGACGTATTAGAACGTTGTTACAACTTGCTATATTGGTTGTTATAACTGGTTAGGAGGTGTTAAAACTTGTTCGAACGTTGTACCAACGTCGTAGTTTCGGTGTGTGTTTGGCGGGTATATGAGTTTAATACGAGCCTCTGGGGTAACCCAGGACGCTGGTTCGATGCTAGTCTGTAAACTCGACTGTCGGCATGGAAAATTAACCGAAAATGTTCATCCGAACTTGCTCACGTGTCAAATAAACTTCATAACGTAAAATGCAAAAATTGTGGAAGGCAATACATTTATATTGTTCACCAACACAAAGAGGGGTCAAATATCAGGGTATTTTGTTGTTGTATGTTAGGTATTGTATACGTGGCTCTTAATTTTTGTGTTGTAGGTGTGTACAATACTGATACAGGTGTGTACGACACTGATACAGGTGTGTACGACACTGATACAGGTGTGTACGACACTGATACATGCCACACAGGTGTGTAGCGTTTAGTGGACCATAAAGGTAATTTATTAATTACCTTACGAAAGGTAATGTCAACAAGTGAAGTTGTTGTTCTTTATGACTTGTGGGGATTAAGATTTAGTGTCTCATTCGTGTGTGTAAACAGGTTATTTATCGTCTAATATTATCTCATGATAATATTTATATACAAATGCACATCGGTGACATTATATTCATAAACATTGCAATATTGTTTATAAGGCTGGTAATCACGGAGAGAACGTTTCGTGGAAAACAATTTTAAAATAAGTTTTGTTTTCAAGATTACAAATTTAGAAACATGCCTGGGATAACAAGTGAAATTGAAGAAATAAAGCAAGGAAAATGCTGCTTTTTAGAAAATTCTTAAAAAAAAGTCCATCACTTCTGGAGCACAATAAAGGAAGTACAAACACAATCTTAATAAAAATTCTCAAGGAAGCAGAAAGAGACTACAACAAACAAAAGATGAAACGAGCTTCTGTGAGACAATAAAACATTATGGAAATTAAAAAATAAAGTTCTCAGATGAAAAACAAATTCAACTAATTGTAAATCACGATTGATTCCATTCTGGCCCTTGACCGAATAACAATTGATAATTCTATCAACAATTACCAAGTGCTTGTTAATTTAACCTACCCTGACCCTGCACCCTCTGCTTATGAATAAAAAAAAAAGCACTTAACCTAAGTAAACCTCTTATGTTCGAACTTTTCTCGAACAGAACTTCGACTTCGACCTCTGTTCGAATCACACACCTCTAAATAAATGGTTAGTATATGAACCCACGTGCTTCACATACAAATAATTTCCTAACCTAACCTAACCTAGGTGTAGCTATTCAGAAAATTAAACATTAATATTAACTTTTATTTGAGATAATATAATTTATGATTATACGACATGGTCAATGTTAGAATCCCGACTGTGTGGGTCAGCTGTACCTCGAACGAGCACATCCTTAGGATGGATTGCATTTAAGAATTACTTTAGAGTAACGAAGGGAAAGTTTGGGAATTAGCAGAGTTATGTTATGGTAGAGTTTTCTTAGTGCAATGGAGTGGAGGAGAGTTAGTGTTAAGAGCAAAGTTGAAGAGAGAGGAAATAGTTACAAGCACGAAACTTAGAGCAGAGGAAAGAATCTCAGCGTGACGAGATGGGTGCAAGATGCAGAAGTTGTCGCAAGAGTTGTGAGTGAGTGTGTGTCAGTGCACTTATGATAAAGTTACGCTTCTGTAACAACAGTTGCGTTACAGTTTGAATACAGTTATTACGGTTGTTATATAAACACAATTTCGACACAGCTTGTTACATAATTAAGGCGGTTATAACACTTCTGTCATAACTGACACAGTTATGACAGAATTGCAATACGTGACAGAGTTACGCCACTTTCAAAAATATTAAATAACGTCTGTCAAAATGACGAAATTCGTAATGGCTTCGACAGTTAAGGCACAGTTAGAAAATAAGTAGGAGGCGTGAGAAGGATTCGAATCTATAGTCTGGGCATTGCCAAGCACACGCCTTAGACCACTACACCACGACATGGCCAGAAGCATTGCAACCTGGGATTCAAATGAATCCCGTAAGGTTCCTAAGACTTCAACTGAAGCCTAATCAAGGTGTCACAGCTTGATTAGGATGTGAATCACGCACTCTGGCTTGTAGTCTAGGAATTCTACCTTCTTTGCTTCTCTTCAAATGCACAAAGAAAACCCATTAACGTAATGTAGCAATGAGAAAATTAACTGGAGCTGGTATGGATCTCATTTATACACCATTCGAATCTGCTTCTGATTTTTTCCCCTCCCCTGTTTAGGTACTTTCTGCAACTTTGAAAATGTTGGTGTTCGATTCCGTGGCGAAACGTTCATAAATGTGCTATACAGCAGCGGTGTTTGGACAGAGGTCTGCGCCGGGGGAGTGGGATGCACTCCCAGTACATCGGTTACCCAATTCGACTTAACCCGACTTGTGCTATCCCCCTATTTTCTTCAGAATATCCAGGTCGTTACTGAGTGTAGGAAAACCGCCCCAAATACCATTTGGATATATATATATATATATATATATATATATATATATATATATATATATATATATATATATGTATATATATATATATATATATATATATATGTATATATATATATATATATATATATATATATATATATATGTATATATATATATATATATATATATATATATATATATGTATATATATATATATATATATATGTATATATATATGTATATATATATATATATATATGTATATATATATATATATATATATATATATATATATGTATATATATATATATATATATACATATATATATATATGTATATATATATATATATATATATATATATATATATATATATATATATATATACATATATATATATATGTATATATATATATATATATATATATATATATATATATATATATATATACATATATATATATATGTATATATATATATATATATATATATATATATATATATATATATATATATATATATATATATATATACTCTGTCAAATAACTCTTCTGGTCCTGGGAACTTGTTAAGATTGATTTTTTTTCTTTAAAACAAAGTTTAGTAACTATAAGTCAACTTGTGTTCACAGCCATTCATTTCATTGGTATTATAATTCATCTGTCATGTGACCTGTGTCTTTTTCAACGTACCAGTTTTCTGCTTAATCTTTGTGTGATATATCTTAAGGTACCGTCGGCCGAGCGGACAGCACACTGAACTTGTGATTCTGTGGTGCCGGGTTCGATCCCGGGTGCCGGCGAGAAACAATGGGGCAGAGTTTCTTTCACTCTATGCCCGTGTTACCTAGCAGTAAAATAGGTACCTGGGTGTTAGTCAGCTGTCACGGGCTGCTTCCTGGGGGTGGAGGCCTGATCGAGGACCGGGCCGCGGGACATTAAAGCCCCGAAATCATCTCAAGATAACCGTTCAGAACTGTCGTTACCGGTACTAACCTTGTCTCATTTCTAACTAGTCTTGCTAGGTTTGAAATTCTTCTAAATACACTACACCATGATTAGTTTCTACATAGCCGTCTTGCTTTATCAAATTTCCTAGTCCAATGGTTAACCATTTCGGGTCAATATTATTGGGAGTGTTTGTATTTGTTTATGTTTATATTTGTTTAGACATGCAACGTTTAAAACCTTCAATTACAACGATATTGAGTTTTAATTTACAATTCTAGTATAATTAGGTGCCAAGTCATCCGGCGCTGAAATGTATGAAGAAACGGAGAAGAAACGGATAGTTAAGCAATATATAATTATGAGTTATAAGGGAAAAAAAGTCTTGCAGCGACTGTCAAGAAAAGCAGTTATAGTTTTGGAGAGAAAGTTACATGAAATATGACTGGAAAGACAAAGAAGAACGAGAAAAGTGTAATTAAAAACGATATTAGGAGGGGAAGCGAGGACCAGTGGATGCCGAGGTAAGAGTAGGTGAACTCTAGGTAGGTGAAGGGAAGGGAAGGGAAGGGAAGGAATGATGCCCAACCATTTGGACGGTCGGGGATTGAACGTCGACCTGCATGAAGCGAGACCGTCGCTCTATTAAAATGAAAACAGATGGAAACAAAAGGCTTACAGGAAAGTCTAAGATGCCTTCTGCCATTGCCGGTTCATGAAGACATGCGATCCGCAGCTTCAGTTCATGAAGACGGATCCTGACACACCAGGAAAACACACCGCTAGATCTGACTAGAAGCCGCAGCTAGGAAGGGGAGAAGGGAACTATCAGGGAGAAAGCGTCAAGCCATTGCGACTATATAGCATTGGGAAGGGATCAGGATAAGCATTTAGGAAAGGACGGGGGAGGAAAGGAGTCACTTTCCCTGTCCGCCCAACCACTTGGACGGTCGGGGATTGATCTACCATTGAGAGACAACATCATCTAGTTGATATTAAGAATGGAGGAGGAGAAGGAAATGGAAAGTGTGAGCGTTATCGAAGAAGAAAGGAGAATGAAAGGAAAGCAGAAGCTGAGAAAAAGAGGGTCGTCAACGAGACAAAGACGACTGAGAACCATCAGTGGTTCTAAGTCGTTCCTACCCATTAGTGATAGGAACCCTAATGGGTGACCAGATAGCCTAATGGGTAACGCAATCAGCTCACCTCTGTGCCATAGACAATACACTTGGCCATGTCTGGCGTCTCTAGAGGTCAAGCAAAGAGTTACAGAGTAGCGAGGAGCAACTTTCTCTCTCCTTGCTGTGTACACCTACACTGAGGCCCCACTGTAGCATCTGGTTGCAATCGCTGCAAGAGGCAATATTAAAAGTAACAATATTTTGTTGACTTGTGTCGTTTGGGTTAGGTTAAGTTCTAAGTTTTTATCTGGGGCTTTGCTACCAAATTCCATAGTGGTTCTCTCGTAATGGTTTGAAGTCTCAGTTAAGTAACAATGTAATGCTTCTAAAACTCTTTGTGAGCGCCCTGATCTAAGCCAGACTTCGAACCCTCGATGATCCAGGTGAATTAAATGATATTATTCAGGATTTTTTTATAGATTTTTTTTTCATAAATTGTATATACATACAAATGCAATTTCTAGCGGTGCTTGGGTCAGCAGAGTATCCCAGATCTCTCCTCCTGTCTCTGTTTATATTCCATATTCTCTCTCTCTCTGTCTCTCTCTCTCTCTCTCTCTCTCTCTCTCTCTCTCTCTCTCTCTCTCTCTCTCTCTCTCTCTCTCTCTCTCTCTATCTATCTCTCCCCCGCTCTCTCTTTCTCCCTCCCTCACTCCCTCTCCCCCTCCCTCTCTCTCTCTCCCTCTCCAATATTGTCACTAATACCTCTAAGAAAACGTGTCTTCATAATTTACGAAACAAAGAATAAAAGATCCCCATTGCCTTTGCAGCTGTAAGGAAAGCGTCTGTTATATGCTGCTATATATAACTATATATAGTTAATTTTCTATAAGAAAAATAAATTATATATATTTTTCAAAATATATAGCAAAGTGAGTCCGAAACCCACTGCAAAATCAGTGGTGGAGGTCAGTGTGTGTCCCTTGACAGTATGTATGTATGTATGTATGTATGTGACAGAATTGTGATAGTAATTTTTTAAAAATTCCAACGTTTCTATTGCTTACAGTATCATCAAGTAACATATTCGGTACTTTGTAACATAATCTGAGGCTGAGGCTAATCTTATCTTACATCCTCTCTTGCCAAGAAACTTGACGGCAAGAAATGAAGAATTACTTCAACGCTTTGATCAATAGTGAATTAATCATTCCATGAATTTTAAATATTCAAACAAATGATGCTATTTTGCAGCTCTCAAAAAAAAAATAGATTACAAAGTAAGAAGGACGTAAAACTATGCATAAATTTCTCAATTATAAAGAGGCCGTCTAGATAATAATGAAAAATCGCGGGCGGTATATGCGTTGCAAATTTTCTTGCCCAAAATTTATTGCTGTTGCAAATTTACGTGTCTTGACCGCCATTCATCAAGCGTGATTAGCAAGCCATCAGCCGTGTCATTATCTGTGTTGTGTGTGTGTTGTGTGTTGTGTGTGTGTGTGTGTGTGTGTGGTGTGTGTGTGTGTGTGTGTGTGTGTGTGTGTGTGTGTGTGTGTGTGTGTGTTGTGTGGTGTGTGTGTGTGTGTGTGTGTGTGTGTGTGTGTGTGTGTGTGTGTGTGTGGTGTGTGTGTGTGTGTGTCTGTTGTGTGTACTCACCTATTTGTACTCACCTATTTGTGCTTGCGGGGGTTGAGCTTTGGCTCTTTGGTCCCGCCTCTCAACTGTCTCAACTGTGTGTGTGTGTGTGTGTGTGTGTGTGTGTGTGTGTGTGTGTGTGTGTGTGTGTGTGTTGTGTGTGTGTGTGTGTGCAAATGTTCCACTAATCACCGAGGAAGCAATCTACATACATTTCCCTCACACGTATATAGTGCCTCTCACGTCTGTATTAACATACAAGGCCAGTTACATCCTCTTTCACAGTAACACAATAATACACGCTCGCATACACTACAATACAAGCTCGCGTATACAACAATACACGCGCGTCTACACAATACATACCTGTACACCCATTACACACAACAGGACGTCATAGACTATACAGTACGCCTTTCAGCGCAAAGGATGCCATACAGTATACAGGATGCCATACAGTATACAGCTCTTGGAATCTAGCGCCTCATACATTGTTAACTCATAGTACAACTGAGGAGTTAATTGTGTTAAGAAAAAAATTATTCACTTATAAAATGTAATGAAACTTAAGATAAAATTTTAAATGTTTAGAAACGTAATTAGCATTAGATATCGAGTAATGGAACCAGATTGAGAGAGGGAAGGAACTATCAGGGGGGAAAGCGCCAAGCCATTTACGACTATATAGCACTTGGACGGGGTCAAGATAAGGATTTGGGATGGGACGAGGAAAAGGAATGGAGCCCAACCACTTGGACAGTCGGGGATTGAACGCTGACCTGTATGAAGCGAGACCTCTCTCTATATCCCTCTTTGATACCTACTCTTGTGTCCTCTGAAAACTGGCCTCATATACAATTTCGTGATTTAATACTAAGCTAAATTCAACTGGCTGAAAATAGCTATAGACAAAGCATTTAGAAGGTATATTCTACCCATCAACAGGTTCCTTGATCAAATGATTTAGCAGGCAAAGTCCTAACAAGGCCACAAATTATTCTTACTCTCAAGTGACCTGCACAGTTAAACAGAAGCACATCATATCATGTATAATTATTACCACGTCTATTCTCTCTGGACTATGTGAACTGCTTTGGCTGTCAAAACACTTGAAGCAAAATGAGAAAGAGGAGAGAAGACTAAAAAATTCTACATATCTTTTCTACATCTTCGTCATGTTTGGCAGTGAACATAAAATTGCATTTGCAAATTCGTACATTAAAATGTGTATAATATCTGATGTGTTTGTTGCTGTATGTTAGCAGCAGATTTATCTGATGTACTGGAGTATAACCTCATGAAATGTGTGTTTATGTCTATAATTTGGACCTCGTGAGTCATGTGTGATCTTCTGCCCTGTGAGTCAGTGAATACGAGCATCATCCTCTCTTCAATAAGATCTAATTGAATCACTCCGATTAAACAACATTGTATATTATTTTTTGTTCAATGAAGATGTTACAAATAACAAGTTAGGTAGAGTCAAAGTAACACCTCAACGCAGAGTCGACAGCAGTAGGCAGACACTGGCTTCAATTCTCTATATAAAAATGCGTGATACAAGCTTCCCTCTCGTCCAGCCACCTCAATGTTTATTTGCCCTTCACATACATCACAAAAGACTACATTCCATAAGAAATTCAAGAATAAAAATATATCAATACACAGAAAGCCCTGTCATCACAACACACGCACACACAAGCACTTCTGTGTGCACTTTCTGGTATAAATGAAAGGTACTTGAGGTACTTGAAAGGTACCTCAAAGTGAGGTACTTGAAAGCAGTATCTCACAGGCCATTGAACGCGAGTCGCATCAACTGTTATGTCAAACTTGTACTATATGTTCGAGGCATTGTGATGAGAGCCCGTTAAAATATACCTAGGCCCTAGTCACTTGAGGGAACAGTACTAGTGAGATGTATATCATCTATTGTCACTATCATATCCGTCTCCCTCCGGTATATATTATTCCATGTTTAGTCCATCGTGAAATAAGAGGAAAAGGCGTGTGAAGGTATTTTCTGTTCTTTTTTCCCTATCTACCTTTCGCCAAAAAGGGCGCACAAATACAAAACAATAGTGTAGCGAGATGGAAGTATTTTTGGCAGCGAGGGTGGTGAGAAAGGGGCGCGGGAACAAATGGGGAGAGTGAGCAGAAATAGGGAAGAAACGTATGTAAAATTGAGGTGAGGAAGAGCCTGGTGGTGAGAGAGAGAGAGAGGGGCAGAAAAACGCATACCCACAAACACACACACACACGGTTGAGAGGCGGGACCAAAGAGCCAAAGCTCAACCCCCGCAAGCACAATTAGGTGAGTACACACACACACACACACACACACACACACACACACACACACACACACACACACACACACACACACACACACACACACACACACACACAGTATGAGAAAGCGTACTTTAAATCACCAGTTTCGTATCATAAATTGAATGATCTATTAGACACATTATCCTCACTACGGCAGAACAGATTATGATAAAAAAAACTAAAACTCTCTCTCCTGCCCTTTCCAGCGATACCCACCAGGAAGGGAAACAAAGATCCCCGCTAGAAGGTACCATGATTAAGAAAGAAATCTTGTAAGGTTGATATGGAACTCGTGTTCGTAAGAGCTATTGCTATTATCACTATCCATCACTATTGTTCATTTGATGCATCACGCTATTGTGATTTCTGTGTGCAAATACATTAATACACTCGCATGTTCATTGTCTAATATTAAACAACTATTTTGTTGCTTTTTCATAAACAAAAAAAATCAACACGTGCGACAAAGACATTAGAAAACAATCTTAGCCCAAGAAGAGACAACTTTAAGGCCAAAAGAAAAACGTAATCCCAATGAGGAATTAACTCAAAACAGAATTTCGGCGAGAGAAAATTTGATTTTCGCGAGGAAATTATTTTAGTTCCAGGTGGACAAAAAAGTAATTTCGGTAATGTAGAGGAGAGAGTAAGGTTTGAGAGAGAAAATGTAATTTTCATGAAAATTCTTATCAATTTTCTTCATGTTTAAAGACTGCTATCAAGCGTCTTCCTATTTTCTGTTTGTTTACTTTTTTTAACGAGTGGTTGATAATTATATCACGTTGAAGTGTTTTTCCTTTGGGTGGGTGCCTGTGCCTCACTGTGCTCACCTATGTGTACTTGCGAGGCATGCCTCAGTTCCTGAGCCCTGCCATCCAGTTACCTATACTTGAGACTATGGATGAAATTACACCCTCAACTACCTCCCATTTCAACTTGCTAACTACTACTACATAGTAGTACTTTCTTACATCCTTATCGCTCGTCAGAGTGATAAGGATGAATGATTTCCAACCATGTTCATGTTTACGGTTTCGTTTTATCTTCTTTAGCAATGCCTTTAATAATCGTGTATGATGTGATCATGTTAGCTTCGTACCTTCACTGGGATGCTCCCGGACGTAGGTTCGAATCCTCGTCACGGCCCTTGTGGATTTGTGCATTCGTACTTTCTTTTTCCAGTGTAGTGAGATCTCTCTCTCGGCCCATTGTGTACCTTAGCCCTGTATACAGTGGCATCCTTGTAGGAAATCTATGGATTATCTTTAGTTATATCTAGAGTTGCGACAAATTCTAGCGCTGGTCTAACATAATGTAATGCCCAGACAGCTTCCTTGTATAGGTGTCTGAAGTTTGCACGAATATTCGTCTTCCTTGCATATGCCGATGATATCCTGACAGTGTGTTCCTCCGATGATTGCCTAAGTGTTATATGACTTTACTCAGATTTTATATATTTTCTGATTAAAATATTTACTTACCAAACAACTTGAACTCTCCTGGTGGAATCTTTATTCCCGTTTCAAATCGCATCAACGTGCAGGTGGGTAAAAGAACAGTAGGTAATTATTCATACCAACTTTTTAGCTTATCAAATCCAACTGAAGCTTTCTAGGATCGTCTGTTGTTTTGACTTTTCATCAGTTTTGCTTCTCTTTGGTAAACAAAGAAATGGAGGATGCTACTTCTTGTGTTATACGAATGACACATCGGAGACAACCTTAGTACTAATCTCTTGTGAACAAATCAATAGGAGCATGAAGAGGATTCGAACCTATGCTCTGGGTACTGATTTTCACATTGATACATCACGTTAATGTGATTTCTTTGTGCACTAAACCCAGTGGCACTACCCTAGTGCTTCTGGGATTAGTGGCACTATGGTAGTGCATCTAATGGCAGTGGCTAATCGCACTCCATTCTGATAAATCTTTCTACTACTCTTTGCTTCCTGTTGGATGGGAAACTCAACATGCTTCCTGTTACTCTAGCTTATTTCTGAAGTATATGCTGTACCCTGAGTGGAATAGTGACGAATACCTGCTGCCAGTCATGGAAGATATGGTCACCATATCACATCTTTATTATATGATCAAGGTCATTCAAGTCACTGAACTCAAGCAGGTTTGTCAGACATGACTTCTGCAAGTCTTCGATGAAGCTTTATCGCAAAATGTGTCTCTTCCAGGTATTCCATTCGCCTCTGATTAATTTATTCTAAAACACTACACAATATATATGTCAAAGACGCAGGTTTGTAGTTTCGTGTCTCCTATCCTCTCTTTTTATACATATGTATGATATTAACAGTCTTTCAGCTCTCTGTCAGTTCTCCTTGTCTAGTGAAGCATAATCATATATTGCAAGGTTTATGTAGAGCTTCAGCTGAGTTCTTTAGTTATCAGAGAAAAGCCGAAAGAAGAAACAGGACAAGAAGATAGGTGGAGAAAAATTGGTGAGGAATGAAATGGAACGAAAATTTGAGAAAAGGAGAAGCAGGGGAAGATAAGGGGGGTGGGGAGAGGGGACCAAGATAACTGATATGTGAGAGAAAAGGGGTTGGGGAAGGATGGGATTAGAGGGGAATGGGGCGGAAGGAGAGGAAGGAAATTGGTATGTGAATGAGGGGAAGAGGGAAGGGGAGGTGGAATTACAGAGGAGAGCAGAAGAGGGTTCAGAACAGGGAATTACTTTTTTTAATGTGTGTGTGTGTGTGTGTGTGTGTGTGTGTGTGTGTGTGTGTGTGTGTGTGTGTGTGTGTGTGTGTGTGTTCACCTAATTGTGCTTGGGGGGGGGGGGGTTTAGCTTCGGCTCTTTTGTCCTGCCTCTCAACTGTTAAAAATCTGGTGTACAGGTTCCTGAGTCTATTGGACTCTATCATATCTACATGTCAAACTGTGTCTGGAGTCTGCCTCCACCATATCACTTTCATTTTTAACTACTCTAATACTGAAAAAAATCATAATGTCTCTGTGGCTCATTTGGGTACTCAGTTTCCACCTGTGTCTCCTTGTGTGAGTACCACCCGTGCTAAATAATCTGTCTTTATCTACCCTGTTAATTCCCATGAGAATTTTAAATGTAATCATGTCTTCCCTAACTCTTCTGTCTATCAGCAACTTGGGGTTCAATTCATGTAGCCTTTCCTCGTAACTCATACCTTGTAGTTTTGGGACTAGTCTGGTGGCATACCTTTTGAACCTTCTCCAACATCGTATTGAACCTAACTAGATATTGACTCTGCTGGAGCCGCATACTGCAGATTTGGTCTGACATATGTGGTGTACAATATTCTGAATGATTTCTTATACATATTTCTAAAGGCAGTTTTAATGATAGCCAGCTTCGCATATGTCGTTAACTATAGCATTTTGACGTTATCTTCAGGAGGTGATTTCAACTCATAGTTCCTTCTCTGTCCGCTTCATGGAGGATTTCATGAGGATTTTATGTCTTGTGTCTTGCCTCCTACTCCCTCCACCTAGTTCTATTAACTTACATTTACTTGAGTTAAACTCTAGTAACCATTGGTTGGACCAGTCTTTCAGTTTTCCAGGTCATCCTGTAGTCTCTTGCCTTATTCCTCTGCCATAATCCTCCTCAGAGTTTTTACATCATCAAACATTGAGAGGAATGAGTTTAATCCCTTCGGAAGACCATCACAATATTTTCCATCACCTTGTAACAGTGGTGGGATGACCTAGTTGAACCTTGTAGGTTGTGACTTTTAGGGTGGCTACCTTGGCTACCTTGAGGTGCTTCCGGGGCTTAGTGTCCCCGCGGCCCGGTCGTCGACCAGGCCTCCTGGTTGCTGGACTGATCAACCAGGCTGTTAGACGCGGCTGCTCGCAGCCTGACGTATGAGTCACAGCCTGGTTGATCAGGTATCCTTTGGAGGGTGACCACCACTTTCACACCCTAGGAGGTCAGGTTCAACTTCAAGTAAGTTTATTGAGATAATAAGATACATCTCACAAGAATAGAATCGCTTAGGTTCCTTACGGAGGTGATGTAGTGTAATACACAACCCCACCTCTGATACCTTCCCAAAAATGTTAGGGTGCTAATCTCTCTTTTTTTTTCGAGAAGCCACCAGCAACATCCCATTCACCTGGGCTGTATGGGTCTCGAACCCTGGGACTCCACGCGTGGGAGGCCGACGCTCCATCGACTGGGCTATGAGCAGTCTTAAAGGAATCTCTTAAATTCATAAATAGAATGTTTATTTCTAAGGAAGTGTGGATGACAATTCATGTTTGAAACTCCTGTGGGAACAGAGGAAGATACTTTTCTCAAGTAACTGGACAAGATGATTCGTAAATGCTGTGAGCTGAGGGGTTGAGATTGGACAGAAGTGTATGCTTCTTAGAGTGGCATCACCAGGGATGGAGAGAGAGAGAGAGTTCTGGTGTCTCCCACAGATTATCACAACTGAATATTGAGTGAAAACCTGTTTCCATTGTCTTACATCACAAGCATCGAAAATTCCGAGTGCCTTCTTAGAGAAAAGATAGCATAAGATGTACATTAAAAAGTTAATAAATGTATAATTATTTGCTTATTCTGTGTATCAATTCGCTCTTGTATTATTCACAGAGGGTCTGCTAGGCTCGGTATTCTTTGACCTTCTTATTCACTTTGTGGCTGATATTATCACTTGTTACATTACTTCCTTCCAGGTAATCCGGCGTAATTAACAAAAGTGCCGGATTAGAATGAGGCGAGAATTACTTGATTGGAAAGTGAATAGTCAGACTTCACGGTACTCCTTCACCCCCGAGCAAGTGTAAAACTGTTTTTGAGAAAGTTGCAGTAGGCTGCTGTTCGAATTAAGTTTCTCCACCACCTACAGTAGTTACCGTCATGAACTCTTCCGTGACTCCGTGCTCTCCTCCGCCAGTCATCGTAATTAGCAAAAGTAATAATTTTCATACCAAGCGGAGGTGGTGGCAGTATTACGTTCTTAAGTTCATTTTTAAATGATTGCAAAGGGTGCCGGCAGTGGTGGTGAAAATCAAGGTGTTATGCAGGCGATGAGTCACAATAACGTGGCTAAAGTAAGTTGACCAGATCACACACTAGAAGGTGATGGGACGACGACGTTTCGGTCCGTCCTGGACCATTCTCAAGTCGATTGTGGATTGTCGATCTCACAATCGACTTGAGAATGGTCCAGGACGGACCGAAACGTCGTCGTCCCTTCACCTTCTAGTGTGTGGTCTGATCAAGGTGTTATAACCTTGCATAGTATGCAAGTTAATCCACACTGGCTCGGTAGTTCAGTGCCTCCTATCTGTTTTTTCCCTTCTTGTATATTGAAACCACAATTCCAACTTTTTGGTAGTTCTCCTTTTTGGCAGTGACCTCTTATATACCATGGAGAGAGGCAAGCTTGGTGCTTCTGCTCACTCTTTTGGTACCCATGGTGAGGTTCCCCTCTAGACCCACAACCTTTGGCAGGTCCAGTTACAACATGTGCTCACCACTGGTAATATTAAATTCCTCCAGTGGTGTCTGGTTTAATCCACCCCCCCCCCTCTCTTAGTTCATGAACGTCCTCTAGCTATAATGTGAAGACCTGGAATATCTTGTAGAGTTCCTCACACACCTCCTTGTCATTCTCAGTGAACCTGTCCGCCCACTTTTTTCAGTTTCATTACCCATTCCCTCACTGTTGCTTTCTTCCTGACGTGGCTGTGGAGCAGTTTGGGTTTGGTCTTTGCTCGATTTGCTACATCATTTTCAAACTGTCTCTCTGCTTCTCTTCTCACACTAAGGTATTCATTCCTAACAATATAGTATCTTCCTCTGCTCTTGGGTATTCCGTTATTTCTGTACTTGTACTTGTACTTGGTCGCTTTACCACCCTCACGTCCCTGATTAAACCATGGGTTCCTACTTTGCATTTCGTTACATTCCTTTTTGTACTGGGATAAATTTATCTACCGTTTCCCGAAACGTCTGTGTGATGAACAAATCATCACTGTGTGATGAACAGACACAGTTTGTCTGTGTGATATAGTCCATTATATCTTGTGCACCCTTTCCTCTGAGCTCTGTTACCCTTGGTATTTGTATTAGGAATTTACTTATCTCCTATTAGCTTAAGTTTCGGTATGCCAGCCTCTGATGTTCTCGTCCCTTGCCTGAGTAAGCTATCCTTACTCCCACCTGATATTCAAATGTCTATCTTTCCATGGTTGAACTTTTCTATGATTAGAAGTTAGGATCGATTCTAACAGGCGACAAAGTAATAATTGCTATTATAGTTATAACTCACATTTTGTTTGGTATACTCCTGTCTACTACCAAGATCTTCGGTTCTCCTATTGGCACGGTGCCTGTTTTGTAGCCTGTAAAGTAACCATTTCAAAACTCCAGTACTTTGTTGTCAGCCAGGCCACTCCTCTTCCTCCTCTCCTTCCCTGACCCCTCTTTATTACTCTGTAGCCTTGGGGGAAGCATTGCATTGCTATGATGCCTGGCAATTTCGTTTCGATGAGTGCTATTACATCAGGGTTCTTTTATTTTTGCTCTTTCACCAAGCTCACTTGCCTTATTTGTAATTCCATCCTATTGCTAGGTAACAGGTGCATATGGATAAAAGAAACTTTGCCCATTTGTTTCTGCCGGCCCCGGGAATCGAACCCCGGTGCAAATGATTACGTATCAAGCGTGCTGTCCATTCAGCCTCCGGCCCCCAGCCTGTGGTCTGTGTGTGTGTGTGTTTGTGTGTGCGCGCACGCGCGCTTGCCTGGGTATTGCATATATTTTTCAGTTTGAAAAAATAGATTTATCTGGCGTGTTTTGGTGTGCGTTCAATTCTACCCTCTGTCCGCATGCATCTGTCAAGTGTCTTTCTCGCCCTCCACACACACACACACACACACACACACACACACACACACACACACACACACACACACACACACACACACACCATGATGAGGAACACACTACTACTAACTAATAACTAATAACACACTACTACTGTACTACACACACACACACACACACACACACACACACACAATATATATATATATATATATATATATATATATATATATATATATATATATATATATATATATATATATTCCCTAATACTAGAGAATGCAGCGAGGTAATGTTACCTTAGAGGTACCTTTGTGCCCCATTGCTTCACAGGTACAATTTTAAGGAGCATAAAGTGTTCCATGGATATATTCCACGGCTTTAATATATGTTTTTCCTGTTTTTGTTGCATTTCGATTTAACTTGCAACGTCCTCTTGGGCGTTGTTTGTATATCCTGATGAATGTCAGCACTTTGAGACGTGACAGAAGGTCGAGGGGGGGGGGTAGAGAGAGAGAGAGAGAGAGAGAGAGAGAGAGAGAGAGAGAGAGAGAGAGAGAGAGAGAGAGAGAGAGAGAGAGAGAGTGTTTCTATTCCCAAAGTAATCTCCATGAATAGTTAAGCCTTCTGGAGGGAGAGTCGAACCGTTGTTGGTGTGTAACTTTAGATAATACATATACCGTCGGTTTTCTCCCTTTAACTCCCCCTAGTTACACCAACACCCTCTTGGCACTTTCCCCTCGTCCCTGCCTTTACTCTCCTCACTTTTGCCCTCTCTTCCTCCTTTTCTCTCCCCTTCATACTCTCCTTACTATCCTTGACTATAGCTTCACCTTAACTCTTTCCCCTGTACGTCGATATTCTCCCTTAACCGTTTTGTATTTGTTTCCTCTCTTGTTTTTCCCCTCGGCTGGTCCCCCTCATCTTCTTCATGCTTCATTCTCTTCTTTCACTTATTCTCACATTTGCCTTCCTTCAAATTCTCTCTCACGCGTCTTCGTATTTCATTTTTGTCGTGCTCTATGTTTTAGGTGTGTGATAATGAGCTTTTAAAGTGTATCTTTTCTTAGGACAGTGAACAGATTTACAGATACGTCGGTGCACTTAAGTACCGAATCAATAATTTGATCCCTTCGGTTACCTTCTTTTTCCATCTTTATTCGTATATTCAGGTTGTGATACAGTTACTAATGTGTATATCAGACTCTCTCTCTCTCTCTCTCTCTCTCTCTCTCTCTCTCTCTCTCTCTCTCTCTCTCTCTCTCTCTCTCTCTCATGTAACGTTCACAATCAGACAGCAGATTCTATAAGGCGTCTAAAAACACTCCACGGTATCCAAAGGTTTCTAAGACAAATTGCAAGCTCTCCTCGAAAATGATCTTGTGGAGCCAAATATCCAACAGTTGCAGGCTATAATCATGCACCAAAACAGGGAACTTTTTTCCATTTATATAGCAGGAAGAGGAAGACATATTATGGAAAGCAGGAAAATTCATCTTATTAGGATGAATTTACTGAAGATACTCCTCAAGTTGCTGTGTTAATGGCACAGTTAGGAGCAAATGGAGTAGTGAAAGGTTGAGCAGAATAATTCGTGAATATTTATACAAGAACCTGTGAAATAATATAGAAGAATTTAGAAGTATATTGAGGGGGGTTAAATGTCCCTGGTATTTATCTGATTTCCTACTCCACATGCAAGATAAAACGTGTAGAAAATGTTTCAGATGTTGACACAATGGAGAATGTTTAAAGTCTTTAGACTTCTATTATACCATCGTTTCAGGGTGAAGGATAAGGGGGGTGGGAAGCTGGGGGGTGAGGGGGATGAGGTGAGGGGAAGCAGCCTGAAAGAAAAAAAAAGCTTGCGAGGGACGTGACTGCTTAAAAGCGCATCCTTCAGCAGAGGGGGGGGGGCAGTTTCAGGTAGACAGGGAATTTAGAGCTAAGAAGGCGAGGTGTAAGTGCTTCCTCTCTGCTTCATCCACCAAACAAAGTCTGCTGCAGCTGAACAGAAAGCCGCTAGTGTCACAGCGTGTTGCACTAATATAAGGAACGTATTGCTCAAACGAGAAGAGTTGGCAACGTGTGTGATTGCAGAGAGTCCAGACATCATCGCCCTCAGCGGAACATTGCTCAATGCAGCACACACACTCTCGTTAGCAGAATTTTCATGTGAATATATTGCAGTTTGCAAGCATATGGTCCAAAGGTCGGGGGGTAATAATGCTTATATATATATATATATATATATATATATATATATATATATATATATATATATATATATATATATTCCCTTTCATTATCTTCACTACTGTGGTCATCTCCGTCTCTTTTTTTCCCTTGCTTCCTATCCTCTCTTCTCTCCCACAACCTTATCCTCTCCCTGACTATCCATGCCAACCTTGACTATCTCTCTCACTCCTGACTATCCATGCCAACCTTGACTATCTCTCTCACTCCTGACTATCCATGCCAACCTTGACTATCTCTCTCACCCTTGACTATCCTTGCCAACCTTGACTATCTCTCTCACTCCTGACTATCCATGCCAACCTTGACTATCTCTCTCACTCCTGACTATCCATGCCAACCCAATATTTTTGCTCCATTTCCTATATATTTTGGTCTTTTCCTGTTCTTCTGTCAAGCTCACCAACTTAACTGATAGGTACATCAACAGCTTTGCAGGCCTGAAAGGTCGGCAGGCCATCCCCGATGGTCAGAATGGTTGGATAACGAATATTTCGGTGTCATATGTTTAGCACTTTCTCTGGTTAATTCGGTAACCTGTTTCGTGCCGTACTCACTCTCACACACACACTCTGGCGCTACACTTTGCCCGGCCCCGCCTCTCATCGACGCTGGTACTGCATTAATGAATGAAGACCCCAAAGTGGTGCCCCGTTCCCTGCAGCTTTAGATATTTATTTAACAGTCACCGCTCAGGTCATGGGCGCTTCGACACACGTCAAGTATTCATCATTTGTCCCTCCCTCTCTCTCTCTCTCATCTCCCTCTCTCTCTCTCTCTCTCTCTCTCTCTCTCTCTCTCTCTCTCTCTCTCTCTCTCTCTCTCTCTCTCTCTCTCTCTCTCTCTCTCTCTCTCTCTCCCTTGGGCTCTGTCCGTCACATCCACATCATATCCCCCCTTCCAGTTGCTGTATAGTCATTTTGATTTCAGTAATTATCAGAAGAGAGGGTCATCTCTCTCTCTTCTCCGGTCTCTTACTCTTGGCGTCTTATACTCGCTCCACCTTTAACCGGGGGGATAGGGGAGGGCTTGCGTCCTCTCCGGCGGCCTCCTACCCCCCTTCTTGGTCCTGTTGATGGTGGATCCTCTCTTGACTAGTTTCTTTAATCTTCCGTTACTCCTCTTCCCACGATTCCCGTTCCTTTCCCCCCACGCCTGTATACCTCACTACCTCTACCCCCGTTCCTACTACCACCTCCCTTCTCCTATTCTATCACAGTTTCTACTTCTTCTCCTCTTTCCCCCTTTATCATATTACCTACATCCTCCCCCCTACCTTTCTCTGGCCCTAATACCTCCCTCCCTTCCCCTCCTCTGTAACCTGTCCCAGGACCTTCCCTTCCTCCTGCTTCCTCCTCTGTGCTGCCCTTCGTCACCCAGATCGTCTTCGTCTGCGGTTTAGTTTAGTTTGTCCTGGTCTCGGGCGCCAAGCCGGCTTAGTTTTTTATTTGTTCAACCGAGAGGTGCATTGTGTGGTGGTGTCCGGTGAGAGACACACTGTGTGCGGCCCTCGAATTCGGTTATCTGTTCCGTAAGCTGTTGGCTCCCTTCTTGCTGTTCCGTAAGCCGTTGGTTCCCTTCATGCTGTTCCGTAGGCCGTTAGCTTCCTTCTTGCTGTTCTGTAAGCCGTTAGCTTCCTTCTTGCTGTTCTGTAAGCCGTTAGCTTCCTTCTTGCTGTTCTGTAAGCCGTTAGCTTCCTTCTTGTTGTTCTGTACGCAGTGATGGACCCCTTCCGTCCCTCCCGTTGTCTGGGAGTCGCGATATTGCCCGTTCCTCCGTCCCACTGACAGGTAACCTGACTTCTGTCTGCTTAACAATGGCTTGGCAGAGAGATAACAGGTGCTGAATACAGAAGGTTACTTGTTGGGTGGAAATATTAGGTAAACCGTCAACTTTTGACAGTTGACAGTTTTTTTTTTGACAGTTGACATTGGTGTGGTTGGTGTGTGTTTCTGTGGTTGGTTGGTGTATTTTGGGGGTTAGGTGGTGTGTTGTTGTTATAGATTCAGCTACTCAGGACAAGTTCCAAGTAGCACGGGCTATGGTGAGCCCGTAGTGGACTTACCTGGCACAGGAGCGGTGCTCTGTGCGGTGTTTATGTAGAAGTTCGTCAGTTATATAGCTGTTGGTGGGTTTTTGTGTGTTGGCATCTGGGGGGACTTGGAGTGTAAGTTGCTTGTGTTGCATTCAAAATAATTGTGTTGTTCCTCCAGCACACAGGAGCAGCTACTTCTCGAGGTGCCATATTGGTGCGAACCTGCTCGACCTCGACCCCCTGGTACTTCCTCGACCTCGACCCCTGGCACTTCCTCGAGTCCTGGCACTTCTTCTCCCTCAACCCCTGGCACTCATGATTTGTTTTTCAGAATAAGAGATATTATGACAAGTTTCTTTCGCTTCATGTTCACTTCTATCAGTCTTTCCCCACTACTCCTCTATCATCTCTCTTCACAGAGAGAAAAATATTACATTTTTTACGACAGAAACTTTGCTCGCGTGTCAATATTGATATCTAAATTGATCCGCAGTCGAGTGTCAAAATCTATTACCGAACAAAACCACTAAATCTATGATCAAAGTTGAGATTACCTCTTGAGCGGTCGTTCTGTTAGCTCAAGTTTACCTCCCCTTAAATTGTTGGCCAACTCGGCCACTGGCTGTAAGTGAGCGGACGAGGGGAGTGTGTGAGAGAGGTGAGAGTGACAGGACGAAAGGGGGAAGAGTAAGAGAACGAGAGAGAGGAGAGTTGATGGAGTGACGAGAGGGGAGAGAGAGAGAGAGAGAGAGAGAGAGAGAGAGAGAGAGAGAGAGAGAGAGAGAGAGAGAGAGAGAGAGAGAGAGAAGACGAGAGGATGATGTGTCTTGGTGGTCACTAGTAAGAGGAGTTTAGCTGTGTGAAATACTATAAAAAAATAGAATAGTTACCCCATTACCTTGAAAAAAAATGAACGTGACTTGAGAAACTTTCCAAGCTGTTGGAGTTTTATGCGAGTACGGCCAAATTATGGATAGCTGGAAATTATTGTTTATTTTCCTGAGATCAGTGAATAATGATGAATTACTCTAAGAATATTTTTTTTATTTTTAATATATTTTTTTCAAAATATTTAGCTGTGTATAGCCGGCAGGCAGTGCCAAAAATTGTCGAGTGGGAGCGGAACATAATAATAGTTCTCTAACTAACGTGGCAGAATGGATATATATATATATATATATATATATATATATATATATATATATATATATATATATATATATATCTATATATATATATATATATATATCTATATATATATCTATATATATATATATATATATATATATATATATATATATATATATATCTATATATATATATATATATATATATCTATATATATATCTATATATATATATATATATATATATATATATATATATATACATACATATAAATCTTAACCTAAAGTGAAATTTTTATGCATTAAAATTTCTCACATATTCTCCTTGACAAAATAAGTTCGAATATTTCGCTGGTGCCTCATTCATATATGTCTAGCGGCGAGAAATGCCTGGGCATTGAAATAATATTTTCTTCTCTTCTCTCTCTCTCTCCCTTTTCGACCTTTATTTCCCACTTCTTTCCCCCCACTTTTTTTTTTACTCTTCAATTTCATCCTCACGCTTTATTCTCCTCTGACCATGATAGAGATGACCGAAAGGGGAAGCCATCTCTCACCTGTGAGCATTCCTCTACTTGATTAAGAGTGAATGATCTGCTGTGTAAACTATTCCCCTGTGAACGCTAAGGCTATCATTCTACCTTCCAGTGCACGTTTGCCTGTGAATTGGGAGTTATGATAGGCCCTTCAACATGTATTCTGACATCGTAAATATGGAACGTTGAAACTGTGTGTCTGGGCAGAGGATGATTTAAAATGACGTGGATGAAGAAATGTGTGAAATAGATTTGATGTACCTGACAGTTGAGTGGACAGAGCTTCGGATTTGTAGTCCTGAGGTTTCGGGTTCGATCCCCGGTGGAGGCAGAAAGGAATAGGCAGAGTTTCTTTCATCCTGATGCCCCTTTGTTCACCTAGCAGTAAATAGTTGTCTAACTGGGAGTTAGACAGCAGCTATGGGCTGCTTCCTTTGGATGTGTGACAAAAAGGAAGCCTGGTCGAGGACTGGGCCGCGGGGACGCTTAGCCCAGAAATCATCTCAAGATAACCTCAAGATAGTCCAAAGACGGACCGTAACGTCGTCACTTCTCCATCTTCTGAGCTGTGGTTTGGTCATCATGTGTGTCTGTGAGTCTTACAGCCTTCCTTACCATTGTACAGTGCCATCTGAAAATACAAACCTTTGTACTTGTTCTCACTCCAAAAATCTATCGAGGTTCTATGTCCTCTGATAACTACAAAGTACCAAGTAAGTAATTATCAAAAGAAGGCTCCAAGCTGGGGAGACTCTGTAGCATATACTAAACTTAATTAACACACTATTAAACAAAGTATTTGATTATATACTCATCGACTTTCACGCCGATGTACTAGACATTTCTGACTTTCAATTTGTATACAAAAACCTGGTTACTCAAGAACTATTTGTAGCTTGGTGGTGGTGGAAAATGGCCACGACAACGACTCGAAAGGCAAAGTTCTCTCTGGTTCTGGAGGCTTCCAAAGCCTTTAAACTTTGTTAACACGTCAAATGTTTTATACAGAATTGCTTAGCTGAAAATATGTCATATCTCGATTTTTATATTTTTCTTATCAGCTATGCAAATTTCTTGTCAAATGGAGAAAACTTAATTGTGGATAGAGGAATTGTTCTAGACGTGTTTGGGGGGGGGGGTCCATCCTCGCACCCAGTGTGATCTATCCGGCTGGATGTCCACACCCACACCCAATTACGGCACGGGCTCACCATAGCCCGTGCTACTTGGAACTTTTTGTTCCAGGTAGCGAATCTTGTTTCCAGGTAACGACAACAACAACATTTAAGGCAATAATTCACAAACAAATTAAATCATTTTTGTCTGAAATGCGTCATCCATTCAGAAAACTCGATCAACTCTAGGCCCAGACTCTTGGGGCTAGCCTCACCCAAATTTGCAGAGGGGATGGTCTGGGGTACGGGATGAACATAGGCTGGTTGGGGTGGCCAGAATTCAAAAGGGAATAGCGTGCTAGGGTCACAATCAAGACACCCACGACAATTGTTTCACATCTCGCCACTATACCTTCGTAAATATTTTGAAAAACAAATTGAAAACAGACTTTCTTATTGAAATATTTTTCATTATTCATTGATGGGAAAATTAACATAAATTTCCTGCTGTTAAACTAAAGCAATAATCCTATAATACACGTAAATTATATTCTGAAATTAACCTCCCCCCCCCCCCCCTCTAATAGACAGCTGAGAAGGGCGTCTATTATCACACAACTTGATGTGTTTCGGTCCACGACGGACCGAAACGTCGTCTTCTCTTCAATTTTCTGATTGTGTAGTTTGGTCATCAAACATAACACCTCTGCAGTACACATCTGTCTACCACATGTAAAAATGTCATAATAACATAACAAAGAAACATGAAGATGAAACACAATGTATAACCCAATGACTCGAACAGTATGGCAAGAAAAAAAATTATATTAACAAACCCACGAATCTTACTAAACCGAAAAAGTAAATTCTTAAAAACTTAAGTACTAGTTTTTGGATTTTTTACCTGCATCAGAAACGCGTCCACACTTCTTCTGGACGCTTCTCTGGACGCTGGATAGCACCGTCCCGTGGTGTAGTGGTAAGACACTCGCCTGGCGTTCCGCGAGCGCTATGTCATGGGTTCGTATCCTGGCCGGGGAGGATTTACTGGGCGCAATTCCTTAACTGTAGCCTCTGTTTAACGCAACAGTAAAATGTGTACTTGGATGAAAAAACGATTCTTCGCGGCAGGGGATCGTATTCCAGGGACCTGCCCGAAACGCTACGCGTACTAGTGGCTGTACAAGAATGTAACAACTCTTGTATATATATATATATATATATCTCAAAGATAGTGCCGTCTGGTGGCTACACTATCCACGGATGTCACCCCCTCATCCCATTTCTGGAGCGTGGGTGGCGTGTCCCATAACTATTTGTCCCGGCAGTAACATGGTTAGCCCTACTGAAGGCAAGGGAATAAGAGTCACTCAGCAACGAACATATAATGTAGTGTATAATGCAGAATTATAGTAAGGGTATATGAACCCCCAGAGTTGACATAGAGTTGACAACAGACTGCTAGGGGGCTATATATATATATATATGTCGTACCTAGTAGCCAGAACGCACTTATCAGCCTACTATGCAACGCCCGATTTGCCTAATAAGCCAAGTTTTCCTGAATTAATATATTTTCTCTAATTATTTTCTTATGAAATGATAAAGCTACCCATTTCATTATGTATGAGGTCAATTTTTTTTTATTGGAGTTAAAATTAACGTAGATATATAACCGAACCTAACCAACCCTACCTAACCTAACCTAACCTATCTTTATAAGTAAGGTTAGGTTAGGTAGCCGAAAAAGTTAGGTTAGGTTAGGTTAGGTAGGTTAGGTAGTTGAAGAACAATTAATTCATGAAAACTTGGCTTATTAGGCAAATCGGGCCTTGCATAGTAGGCATAGAAGTGCGTTCTGGCTACTAGGTACGACATATATATATATATATATATATATATATATATATATATATATATATATATATATATATATATATATGTCGTACCTAGTAGCCAGAACGCACTTCTCAGCCTACTATGCAAGGCCCGATTTGCCTAATAAGCCAAGTTTTCCTGAATCAATATATTTTCTCTAATTTTTTTCTTATGAAATGATAAAGCTACCCATTTCATTATGTATGAGGTCAATTTTTTTTTATTGGAGTTAAAATTAACTTAGATATATGACCGAACCTAACCAACCCTGCCTAACCTAACCTAACCTATCTTTATAGATTAGGTTAGGTTAGGTAGCCGAAAAAGTTAGGTTAGGTTAGGTTAGGTAGGTTAGGTAGTCGAAAAACAATTAATTCATGAAAACTTGGCTTATTAGGCAAATCGGGCCTTGCATAGTAGGCAGAGAAGTGCGTTCTGGCTACTAGGTACGACATATATATATATATATATGCGAACAAGCCTGAATGGTCCCCAGGACATATGCAACTGAAAACTCACACCCCAGAAGTGACTCGAACCCATACTCCCAGAAGCAACGCATCTGGTATGTACAAGACGCCTTAATCCACTTGACCATCACGACCGGACATAATGAGGTGATAGCCGAGGCTATTTGAACCACCCCACCGCCGGCACTCGGATAGTTATCTTGGGCATAGCATTTTACCAAATCACCTCATTCTTTGGGGCAACACGTGAGGAACACAAATGCGAACAAGCCTGAATGGTCCCCAGGACATATGCAACTGAAAACTCACACCCCAGAAGTGACTCGAACCCATACTCCCAGAAGCAACGCATCTGGTATGTACAAGACGCCTTAATCCACTTGACCATCACGACCGGACATAATGAGGTGATAGCCGAGGCTATTTGAACCACCCCACCGCCGGCACTCGGATAGTTATCTTGGGCATAGCATTTTACCAAATCACCTCATTCTTTGGGGCAACACGTGAGGAACACAAATGCGAACAAGCCTGAATGGTCCCCAGGACATATGCAACTGAAAACTCACACCCCAGAAGTGACTCGAACCCATACTCCCAGAAGCAACGCATCTGGTATGTACAAGACGCCTTAATCCACTTGACCATCACGACCGGACATAATGAGGTGATAGCCGAGGCTATTTGAACCACCCCACCGCCGGCACTCGGATAGTTATCTTGGGCATAGCATTTTACCAAATCACCTCATTTGTGATTTTGTGAGTTTTCAGTTGCATATGTCCTGGGGACCATTCAGGCTTGTTCGCATTTGTGTTCCTCACGTGTTGCCCCAAAGAATGAGGTGATTTGGTAAAATGCTATGCCCAAGATAACTATCCGAGTGCCGGCGGTGGGGTGGTTCAAATAGCCTCGGCTATCACCTCATTATGTCCGGTCGTGATGGTCAAGTGGATTAAGGCGTCTTGTACATACCAGATGCGTTGCTTCTGGGAGTATGGGTTCGAGTCACTTCTGGGGTGTGAGTTTTCAGTTGCATATGTCCTGGGGACCATTCAGGCTTGTTCGCATTTGTGTTCCTCACGTGTTGCCCCAAAGAATGAGGTGATTTGGTAAAATGCTATGCCCAAGATAACTATCCGAGTGCCGGCGGTGGGGTGGTTCAAATAGCCTCGGCTATCACCTCATTATGTCCGGTCGTGATGGTCAAGTGGATTAAGGCGTCTTGTACATACCAGATGCGTTGCTTCTGGGAGTATGGGTTCGAGTCACTTCTGGGGTGTGAGTTTTCAGTTGCATATGTCCTGGGGACCATTCAGGCTTGTTCGCATTTGTGTTCCTCACGTGTTGCCCCAAAGAATGAGGTGATTTGGTAAAATGCTATGCCCAAGATAACTATCCGAGTGCCGGCGGTGGGGTGGTTCAAATAGCCTCGGCTATCACCTCATTATGTCCGGTCGTGATGGTCAAGTGGATTAAGGCGTCTTGTACATACCAGATGCGTTGCTTCTGGGAGTATGGGTTCGAGTCACTTCTGGGGTGTGAGTTTTCAGTTATATATATATATATATATATATATATATATATATATATATATATATATGTCGTACCTAATAGCCAGAACGCACTTCTCAGCCTACTATGCAAGGCCCGATTTGCCTAATAAGCCAAATTTTCATGAAATAATATATTTTCTCTAATTTTTTTCATATGAAATGATAAAGCTACCCATTTCATTATGTTTGAGGTCATTTTTTTATAATTGGAGTTAAAATTAACGTAGATATATGACCGAACCTAACCAACCCTACCTAACCTAACCAAACCTATCTTTATAGGTTAGGTTAGGTTAGGTAGCCGAAAAAGTTAGGTTAGGTTAGGTTAGGTAGGTTAGGTAGTCGAAAAACAATTAATTTATGAAAACTTGGCTTATTAGGCAAATCGGGCTTTGCATAGTAGGCTGAGAAGTGCGTTCTGGCTATTAGGTACGACATATATATATATATATATATATATATATATATATATATATATATATATATATATATATATATATATATATATATATATATTCTAGAGGATATTTAACTACAACTTTAGGCCTTCCGCGGTGTCATTTTGGCATGATTAGAAATTAGGTGATCCACGTCCTAGTTATATATATTGCTAATCATATTGTAGATATTATCTACGATATGGTTGGCAATGTATATAGCGAATGGGGGAGTATTGAGCATCGTGTATGCGTGCGAAGGTATCTGTTATCCGTAGCCTATGGCTTGGTCTCTCGGGGGATAGGGGTGGATGGGTAAGGATGGGGATTGGGGGGGGGGGAGAGGGGGAAGGAAGAAGGTCATTTCTTATGAAGCTAATGCTTCATAACTCACACTAAGGCTAACATAGTCGACCCTTAGATCAGGGTTAAGTACTGTGCTTCGTCATCTTAATCAAGGTATAAAAGCGAGGGACCCGCTTGGATACTGAGAGAAGGGGGGGGGGGAAGGGATAGGTGTGGGAGGAAAGGAATAGGTGGAGGGGAGAGGGGGAGGGACGGAATTTGGGTGTAGGAGGGAAGGAAGAGGCATGGTAATTTGGGAGGAGGAAGAGGAGTAAGGAAGAAATGGAAGGTGAGACTTGGATTGATGGGTGGAATCATATCGTGACTCTAGTTGATGGCCGGACCTTTGTATGTAAAGGAGATAGGTAAGAGTCTCAATAATCACATATGGCAACCGTTTGTGTGTGTAGTGAGCGATGACAAATATATATGTGGCTGGAAACATACATATAAGAAAACATTTTATTGCAACTGGGACAAGCATACAGATGATTGACAGAAACCTAGTGCTTAACAATACAGGTGATGTCTTGGAGTTGAACACTTCAATGGAAATGAAGAGTTACATGCTAGGCCTAGCATGCAAGGCAGCTATCATCCATCCCACAAGTTTGTCAACAATGAATTGATGTTTCGGTCTATTCTGAACCGTTATCAAGTCATGTAATGTCTTGATAATGGTCCAGAACGGACCGAAACGTCGTCAGTTCTTTATTTACAGATTACAGTGGGTTGAGTGACTGCATTTCAAGCG
>NC_091197.1:12600165-12700165 GCF_040958095.1 Procambarus clarkii | reverse complement strand
GGGAATCCAGTGCTCTTTGGATTCTCAAAATTTTTTTTGCTTCTACCTACTTTTTTATTTTTACTTTAATTACATGAAGCCCAACCACTTGGGCTGGACGGAAGAGCGACGGTCTCGCTTCATGCAGGTCGGCGTTCGATCCCCGACCGTCCAAGTGGTTGGGCTCCATTCCTTCCCCCCCCCCATCCCAAATCCTTATCCTGACCCCTTTTAAGTGTTATATAGTCTAATGGCTTGGCGCTTTCCCTGATAATTCCCTTCCCTTCATCATGTTTAGCAAAGGAGAAGAAATTGCAAATTTAGCAAAGGAGGAAAATCAACATCAGCTTTGTATTTACAACTTTTTCTCCATTTTGATTAAATGACATGTCGTAAATATGTAAATGACTGCAGATTTGTAAATGTCAGTTAAGGTACAGCAGGTTGTAAGTTTTATCGCTTCAAACGAGGCCCCACGGACTAGTCAGGGAGAGTTGGCCCACAATGAACATTCTGGTGTCGTATTCAGACTCACGCTACTCTCATTCCCCTCCTCTCTTTAAACCTGTCTGTCTGTACGTGTGTATGTGCCTGTCTGGCTGTCATTATGCCTGCTTGTGTCTGTTTCTCTGCCTACCTGCCTGCTTGTGTCTGTTTCTCTGCCTACCTGCGTCTGCTTGTGTCTGTTTCTCTGCCTATCTGTGTCTGCTTGTGTCTGTTTCTCTGCCTACCTGCCTGTCTGTCAGTCTGTCTGTATCTGTCTATTTCTGTCTAGGTCTCAATCATCCTGGATACTATGTCGCCTGCCAGTATGTGTACATGACCAAACTCTTGCGTCTCCTCTCACTTTACTGTCCATATCCTCTTGTGGATTCGCCGGTTGCTTCGCTCCTCTCTCTCTCTCTCTCTCTCTCTCTCTCTCTCTCTCTCTCTCTCTCTCTCTCTCTCTCTCTCTCTCTCTCTCTCTCTCTCCATTTCCTAGTGTTGTGTCGTGCGACCATCAATTCTCACTCTTGGAACAGATTCAGCGGTGCTCGTCCAGTTGTGGCACATATGGAGGCCTCTAGCGGAATTCTTCTCTTCCTCCTCCTCCTCCTCCTCTTGCTAGTTCTTAATTATCATTATTCTTCCATTTTACTTCATCCTGTTCTGCTCCTGTTTCATGATTTTGGCATTACTCGCCCGAAGCATCTATCATACAATGTCACTCCATGTCTCTTGCTATGGTTGGTGGTCCCTTGTCGAACTGGGGGAGACGGGGGAATTGTGGTGATTTAAGGGACAACGCTGGTGGTCTAGGAGGTAGTGGGGGATCGAACTAACAGACGGCGTTGGACTTAAGGCCAAACAAACTCTTAGCGAATAGCAACCTCAAAATCTTACTGACCAACCAGTAAGTATACCAAAAGTCCCTCAGTATATAAATACCGACAAGCGGTTTACACCTCTCAATATATATCACAGCCACTCAACCCCAACACATAAATTATAAAATCCCTGTGGAACCCAAGGGACTTAGACTCCCGGTCAAGAAGGACATCTCGCTCACCGCAACACAGGATATCATAAAAGCATCGCGATAGAATTAAGCAGACCTGATTCCCCCTCCTTCCTCACACTAGCATGGATTAATCAAATGTCAATTTGATCCGGAGTCGATCTAGCGAGACCTGGGATGAAAGTTGAACCTTTAATTAAATTGTAGAGAGAAGTTGAGTCATAAAGCGTAGGGTGTCAACTTTGATTGAGAGTTAGTATGCATTTTCATGTGGCGAGATTATCATTACTTGGAGGGAGGTGAGCTAGGGAGGGTAAGAGGTAGTGTGAGAGAGAGAGAGAGAGAGAGAGAGAGAGTTCACGTCAAATGCCAAAGAATTAGAATAATAATCCAAGTGTTAATAGTTTCTAAATAAGATATCTATAGAAATGTTTCTTTTGCAATATTCTAGTTAAATGTAAAAACGTATTGTTAACCACTATACAAATTGATAATAACGATATGCTCAGTACATTTGTATATAGTAATTTTTCAGCATTTGCTCAAATATTCTATCCAGTATTTTTCCCTAGCGTCAGTAAAGAGGATGGCCAATTATCATATCCCATTAAAGCTAACAAGGACATTGACAGTTGCATAGTTCATTACATAAATAATAAGTTTCAAAATTGTTGTATGTTTGTAATGTTCTTTCTTTTCCTGGACTCGTAGGGAAAATTCGCGATTTTCTTCCGATTAGTCGGTAAAAAAAATTGGATTTTCTCGTGAATGCTCTCTTGAATATATTCTCCATGCTAAAAAAGACAGGGAAGGGAGGAAAGGGCTAATGGACCTATTTTTATTATTTTTTTTTTTGCTGGGATATGCCAGCGGAGGCCCTAAGCCTCTGGCTGGCCCTCTGTTTCTTGTTTCTGCTTTACTTTGGCGGTGTATGAGTATGATTATGAGTATACGCTTCAGTAAGATTACCCCATGTGTTTAACCACTTCTTCTGCTCTGTTGAATCTTAGTTTAAATCTTATTGGGTTTGTAAGTCTGTAATGTGTTAGATAATGTTCGGGTGGTGTGTAGAGCATTTCTCCACAGTGCTGAAAGGAAAATAAATTTTTCCTCTCACTCGAGTCGTTTGAGTTCAGACAGCGGCGCTCTGAATGGGGAAGGGAATTGTCAGATGAACATAATGTTGAAGTAATCAACAGTGATGACTAGATATAACTTCTCGGTCGTCTATTGATGACTTGTTGATCTTCCTTGCTGGTCACACTTTGTTCAACGTTCATGTCAGGTTTTCGTTCACCACGCACGCACGCACACACACACACACACACACACACACACACACACACACACACACACACACACACACACACACACACACAAACACACAAACACACACCTCACCGCGCACACATGGTGTAAAAAGTAAACATTGCATAATAAAGTGTTGGTCGAAGAGGTCGACCAAGGCGGTCGACCAAGGCGGTCGTCCAAGAGATCGACCAAGGTCGAATGTTCATCTTTTAAATAATCCACCTTGAGCAAGAAAAGGTTAATTACACTACTCACACCTTGCAAGCACCCGTAGGAAGCCTCTCAAGACTTTAACTAGACCCAACCTTCGCAGATATATGCAGAAAGAAGAAATTGTAAAACGGGTTGATCCATATCCCCCCCCCCTCCCACCGATGAACCAAAGTGGCGTTACCTAAGTCATGAAACTTGTTTGCGCACGTGACGCTGCCTAGCAGCTTAAACTTAGTGAGGGGGGGAAGTTCAGGATTTAGTAAGAGTATTATAAGTTGTGTCCACGGTAGTGGGCTTGGGTGAAGGGAGTGGAGTTGGGGGGTTTGGGAAAGAGGGAAAATGCGATACTGCCTCCAACCATGGCTGTGTGGATATAATCCAAAAAACACACAACATGGCCACAAATTTGTAAAAAAAACATGAACCAAACCTAACCCAGCCTAATCCCAACCAATGTGCCCGAAACGTTTTGCGTAATAGTGGCTTTAGGCATTGTATGTACTAGCTCTATAAATCGATCAATCTTTGTAAAATCTCTTGTATGTATGTACCTTACCTAAATAAACATTTATTTATTTATTTTATTTATTTAATGTAGCCTAATCCCAAACTAATCGAGTCTAACACAGCCTTGCGTTCACTTCCAAGATTTAAAAAGGGTTTTGACATCTTGAATCTCATGCATATTGAGAGTATAATAATTTGGAATTTTATCCAAATTTCTTCTAATGTCTATTTGTTGTTTTAATCCTTAATGGTTACACTTCAATCTTTTTCATTACGGGCTATTCATGCCCGTGCATGAATAGCCCGTAATGTTCATATATACAATACATGGTATATGCCCGTAGTTCATATATATTATATATAGTATAGTTATAATATAATGCTTAGAAAATGACATTAACGTGATGTATTAATGAGACAATCAGTAGGTGTAGTGTAGTGGTCTATAAGGCGCTTGCTCGGGAGCACCCAGAGCATTGGTTCGAATCCTTGTGGTTCATTACAGATTTTCTCAATAATAGTATTTTTGAGTGCAACATTTCACGTGTCGGCACTCTTGACACCTGTGTGTTGACCCCGAGGCACTCTCAACACCTGTGTGTTGACCCCGAGGCACTCTCAACACCTGTGTGTTGACCCCGAGGCACTCTCAACACCTGTGTGTTGACCCCGAGGCACTCTCAACACCTGTATGTTGACCCCGAGGCACTCTCAACACCTGTATGTTGACCCCGAGGCACTCTCAACACCTGTATGTTGACACCGAGGCACTCTCAACACCTGTATGTTGACACCGAGGCACTCTCAACACCGGTATGGAAGGGGGACACACGTGTCTTGGGGGAGGACACACGTGTCTTAGGGGAGGACACGCGTGTCTTGGGGGAGGACACGCGTGTCTTAGGGGAGGACACATGTGTCTTAGGGGAGGACACATGTATCTTGGGGGAGGATACATGTATCTTGGGGGAGTACACATGTATCTTGGGATGGATAAGTCCACGATATAATTCAGTGGACTTATCCTTGACTTTTTCTTACCCCCAAAAAATATTTAATATATTTTCATATTAATACGATTTAGAAATCTAAAAAAAAAAAAGAGAGATTTAAACCGGTTCCATTATGAAAGCAAAAAATATATAGAATTAGCTCTTGAGCTTCTAATTACTTGTGATGAGTAGCGACCTGTTGCCAAGAGAAGACTAATTTATTTTTCATCTAATATATGAAGAAATTCGGAGCGCCTCGTTACGAAATATTTTTTTTTTATGTGTTATAAAATATTAAATATAAGCACATAATATGCATATTTTGCAGCTGTGTAAAACTGAGAATAGTTAAAAATAGGAGTTGATGTTGGATACTTGTTCTTAGTATATAATTTCATTAGGAACATTAGCATATCGCTCCTAATAAAGGGTGAATTGTAGACATAGCAAATTCACAAAGTTTATCTCAATGCTTTCTTGAGTAAGTTAGCATTTGTAATGTATTTATAAGAGAAACATCTACACCAGTATGAAGTGCAAATGTTAACTGTTTAAGTGCGTTGTTAACTGTTCAGTTCGTCCTCCTAAAGTTTCCTAACGTCAAGAAAACGGTCAGTTTAAAGTGGTCTCTCCTAACCTACCAGAGGACCCAAAACAGAAAACGGGACAGTACGTCATTTTCGCGAGCCGCTTTCATTTTCTAGCACGACAATGTTTGGCCTTATGCAACGCATACGAGCGAAAAGCGACGTTCTTTATAGGAAGACAGACTGAACAGTTAGCTTCTGACAGAATTAGGTTAGGAATTATCACGGTACAAGTCGAGAGTTGCAATAAGTATAATAACACAAATAATTTTGCTTCAGCTGAATCTCAAAAATCAGCATTTTACAACCTCATCTGTCCCAGCAGAAATTATTTTGTAGCTGTGTGCGTGTGTTTACTCACCTAGCTGTACTCACCTAGTTGTCCTTGCGGGGGGTTGAGCTTTGGCTCTTTGGTCCCGCCTCTCAATCGTCAATCTACTGGTGAACAGATTCCTGAGCTTCTCGAGCTCCATCATACCTACATTTGAAACTGTGTATGGAGTCATGCAGCCTCCACCACATCACTTCTAGTACATTCCATTTACTAACTACTCTGACACTGAAAACGTTCTTTCTAATGTCTCTGTGGCTTATTTGGGTACAGGCTCAATGTTGTTGTTAAAGATTCGCTACCTGGAACAAAAAGTTCCAAGTAGCACGGGCTATGGTGAGCCCGTTTACAGGCTCAAGTTGTATGAATACTGAGGTCGTGTTTTCTTGCTCTATTACGTCTAAAAAGCCACGTTTCGCAGCCCAGTCATGATTGGCTTGGCTGACTTCGAACCTATCTTCCCATTGGCTATATTAGGTCCCGTGACCTAAGCACTGTTGACTGATATGAAATCAGAGCTCCACCCAAGTTATAGATAAAAATACAGATACAACTTAATGTCACTCTCATTAAGTTTATATATTATACTGTAAATACAATAACCCCCCCCCCCTGGGAGACCGATATGACGGCTGTGGATGAGTATGACTCAAAAAAAGGCTCATTAATGTTATGAGTTGCGTTATCTTAACAATAGTGACTTCTATTTCAGAATAAGATAATTCAACCCATTTCGAATTTATTCTTAACTTAAAATTAACAACAACAAATGCTTCCAGTTTGTCCAGAAGAGTATGGTTAAGTGGAAAAAGAGAGGCCATCCATTTCCAAAATTCACCACTTTATTTTCTGGACGAAACACTCTTATTTTCGAAAAATATTTCACCCTCCAGGTCGTGTTTAGATAAACTGGTTACAATATTATATATTGTTTAAGCAGTCCCAGTTTTTTGTAAAATTCTTTAACATGCAAAAAACTGTCTATAGTGAAACACATTTTGCAACATTCATGTGAACAAAGTAATTTTTGGCAAACACGTTGCGAATAATAATTTTCTTGGACGGTTTATAAACACTTCCTAAGGGGCGCTAATGGTATATTTGCCTTGCCTATTTATTTATCCAATAATTATTTTTGCTATTTGCCTCATTAAATATTTGTTTCGTATATTGTAATTATAAGCGCATACGTGCTCTAGTCAAGTATACATGGCTAAATTATGAGTAACATTATGTATTACAATGATCATTGTAGCACTCTTTTGATTGACTGAGATGCTGCATGGAATACGATATTGCTCTGAGGTGATAATTACCATTACTCGTGCCTAAATCATCAACATTCATCATTCTTCAGAACAGATGCTGTAAATTAAACAGTAACGCTGCCATACCAAGCCAGCCACCGTCAACTCGAGCGGTGCTGTTGTCTTATTGCTGCAGCGCCTGAACAGCTATGCAGATTTGAATGAAAATTAAACCACTGAACTCCAATGACATTTATTTTTGCATTAATATACACTTTGGCTAGCTTGTTTGTTTGCTTAGTTTCTTATTAACTCTTGAACTCACATGTACTCGCCTGGTGAATGAAATTTGGTTACATGTAATCCTTGTGCTTTTGAAGATCAAAGAGGTATGCTAATTTGTTTTCAATTATTTTGTTTAGAACTAATGTGGTTTGAAGTTGGTATGTATCAACATTTTGAGATTTAGATGTTCTTGAGAGGTGAGTTGAGAACACTGGCGAGACAGTTTAAATCTTTTGGAAACGTAAAGTTGTGATGTCATGTGAATTCAGGAATCTTCGTTTGATTTGCTTGATTTTCGTTGCTAACGAGTGGTTGCAAGTAAGACATTTTACTTGAATTATTAGCATTGATTACAGTAACTTAGATTCATCTGTACAGTACCGGCCTCACTTCTTGCAGATCGGCGCTCGATCCCCGATGGTCCAAGTCGTTGGACGCTGTTACTCCACTCCGTCCTCATGTCCCTTCCAAATGCTATATACTAATACTGACTTAACACTTTCTGCTCATCATTACCTTTCTCCTTCGTTGCAACATCAATATTATCTCTGCTGCAGAAGAGAGCCTTTTGTCTCTTCTTTACGTCGGGAAGGTCTTTGTAAGTAGAAAATGTCAACAAATAGATCATAAATCAATTTTGTGCAATATATAAATGATTCTGCAACTTCCGGATTTCCTGAATTCAGCCAGTAAATTCGTCCCGTGTTGGCAGTATCTTCATTTGTGAATGACCAAAAGTTTTCTCTTTCACCATAATGCAATGGAGAACTTTTCTTCCGCTAAATGGGTAACATGGCTTTTCACTTATTTGTTGCTTTCAATGCAACAGAACCTCTTTGTTACGCTAAGATTTTTTTTGGTGAGAGTTCTGTGTTAACGACGATTTTTTGCCGTGTACTGATCTATCATGGCGGGAGCATGAAAGGTAATGAGTGAAATTAAAATTATAAAAATGAATGGGTTAACAGGTGTTAACTTTTTATTTCTCACTGTGGTAATTCTGCATACTTAGATTATGCACACACACACACACACACACACACACACACACACACACACACACACACACACACACACACACACACACACACACACAGGGGGCCTCGTAGCCTGGTGGATAGCGCGCAGGACTCGTAATTCTGTGGCGCGGGTTCGATTCCCGCACGAGGCAGAAACAAATGGGCAAAGTTTCTTTCACCCTAAGTGCCCCTGTTACCTAGCAGTAAATAGGTACCTGGGAGTTAGTCAGCTGTCACGGGCTGCTTCCTGGGGTGTGTGTGTGTGTTGTAATATACCCACACATATTCAGACAAAAAAGGAAGGATGAGCAGAGACTCGAGTCCGTTTTTTTAATATATTTTAAAGTGTATTTCTAATACTTAATTCTCATGAAATTGCCCATGAAATCTCTCATGCTTTTTATCAGCGTAACACGTCTGACAGTCGCGGTAAAAACTCCGTCTTCAGATATGGTGAAAGGAATCCAGAGTTTAAACTGGCAGCCTTTGAAGATGCTCATGATGCGACGGCCCTTATCTCGCTGCTAATGGTCGGAAAAAGTATATACAGCAGATGACACGAGCGGGAGTTAACTATCCTCTGGTCTTCGATCGCGATCGACGAGGCTATATTACTATAATACGCGAAGAAAAGTGCTATATCCTTCAGTGCTATATCCTCCAGTGCTATATCCTTCAGTGCTATATCCTCCAGTGCTATATCCTCCAGTGCTATATCCTCCAGTGCTATATCCTTCAGTGCTATATCCTCCAGTGCTATATCCTTCAGTGCTATATCCTCCAGTGCTATATCCTTCAGTGCTATATCCTCCAGTGCTATATCCTTCAGTGCTATATCCTCCAGTGCTATATCCTCCAGTGCTATATCCTCCAGTGCTATATCCTTCAGTGCTATAGTCACTGATTAATACCATGGCCTGGTAACATGCAACATCCTTGGGACTCTCAATTTCCAATCTAGCGTTATCGACTTCTGATGCAGTCGGGTTGAACAAACTTAGATTGGTAAATTCTTCAAAAAAGAGAGGTAAGATTGCAAGGACAATCAACTTAAAGTCGTATGAGAAAAGTTATCACACACGTGATTTGAGTTGGTTATCCTGCAGTCGGAAAGTTAGAGAAGATTAGTTGAAAATTAGCAGTCATTACTTACCTGAGCGAGGTAGAGCAGGCACTTGGCCCCTCCAGATATAATGTTAGTCTGGGGCTCGGTCAAGTCCTACAAAAGTGTATTGTACGAAGCTTGTTATTTGATATTGCTGAGTATATCGTTAGGTTAGGCTGGATTAGGTTAGGTTAGGTTAGGTTAGGTTAGGTTAGGCTGGATTAGGTTAGGTTAGGTTAGGTTAGGCTGGGTTAGGTTAGGTTAGGTTAGGTTAGGTTAGGCTGGATTAGGTTAGGTTAGGTTAGGTTAGGCTGGATTAGGTTACACACACAGATCACAATAACGTGATGCATCAAATAAATAAATGAACAATTTAGCTCAGTCGTTTAAGGCAGTGTCTGGGATGCTCCAGGACGCAGGTTCGAATCCTCGTCACGGCCCTTGTCGATTTGTTCAGTGGATTAGGTTATGCTTGATTGGGTTGGGTTAGACTGGGTCGCGATGAGTTGGGTTGGGTAAGATTTGGCTGCGATGGGATGGGTTAAGTTAGGTTAGGTAAGTTAGGTTAGGTTAGGTTAGGTTAGGTTAGGTTAAGTTAGGTTAGGTAAGTTAGGTTAGGTTAGGTTAAGTTAGGTTAGGTAAGTTAGGTACACATTTTAATACAACTAAAATAATACAGGCCAATAGTCTATTTTCTAACTGGATGCGCTTCCGTTACGGCGCAGAAAAGCGACAATAACTGATCTATATGTACTGAAACCAATACAAAATAACTATGGAGAGGCATAGATGATGACAGGTGTGCAGGTAGATTGTAACGCACATACGCAAATAAATGATCTTCGTATATATATATAGAGAGAGAGAACAGCTTACGAATTAAAATTTCTGTTGATATTCATTGCGATTTTGGTTGACTGTTGCGGATAATGGTATACAATTCCCTCCCCCCCCTCAGCAGCAGTCCAGCAGTCTGCAGAAGGGGTGAGAGGAGAGAAGGGGTGAAAAGAAAAAGAGGTGAGAGGAGAAAAGGGGTGAAGAGAGAAGAGGATAAGAGAGGCCGTATAATTACAATTTGCGCCACGGATGTATTGAGTTGTTTTTTTCCAAGGTACACTATATCTTCCCAAAGATAGTGAAGGGAAGGTTGGAGACTTAGCTCACAATCTCTAGTATGAAGAGGTGGTCCGAGACGAGATGTCGTGGGAGAAGATGGTCCGAAGTGAGGGTGATTCCTATCCTAAAAAGGAATAGACCTTGTCCTAGACCAATATATGTGGTCGTCTTGGGATTGACTGCAGTTTAGAAAGACACACACACACACACACACACACACACACACACACACACACACACACACACACACACATACACACACACACACACATACACACACACACACACACACACACACACACACACACACACACACACACACACATATATATATATATATATATATATATATATATATATATATATATATATATATGTCGTACCTAGTAGCCAGAACGCACTTCTCAGCCAACTATGCAAGGCCCGATTTGCCTAATAAGCCAAGTTTTCCTGAATTAATATATTTTCTCAAAAATTTTTCCTATTAAATGATAAAGCTACCCATTTCATTATGTATGAGGTCAATTTTATTTTATTGAAGTTAAAATTAACGTAGATATATGACCGAACCTAACCAACCCTACCTAACCTAACCTAACCTATCTTTATAGGTTAGGTTAGGTTAGGTAGCCAAAAAAGTTAGGTTAGGTTAGGTTAGGTAGTCGAAAAAACATTAATTCATGAAAACTTGTCTTATTAGGTAAATTGGGCCATGCATAGTAGGCTGAGAAGTGCGTTCTGGCTACTAGGTACGACATATATATATATATATATATATATATATATATATATATATATATATATATATATATATATATATATATATATATATATATATATAAATAAGACTAATGGATAGGAAACATTGGTTTGCTTCAATTTCTTTCTCATACGAAACAAAAATATAGATAATTAATTCCGATACCTGAACTGCCTCCCTTGTGGATTTACAAAATTATGCAAATTATTCAATTATATGCAAGGTAATCTCACCAAAATCTAATCAGGTTTGGAATTTGCTACTAATAATCATCGTATCATATTGCATTAAAATTACAAAGCTGGTTTTATTTGTCACTGAAAAACGAACATTTTTGTATTTATCTTACGAACTAGCATGCTCCCCGTAGGCCCACACTAAATAAACAATTTATAAGCAATAAGACTGAATTTTATTATAAATAAATTTCTAAGAAAAACGTTGAATGCCGTTGAACGTATTGAACTAAGAACGTTTCTCTCTGTCACTGTCCAAGTCAATCCCCGTCTCGAGCCATGAAAATAGAACACAGAACACCCCCCCCCCCTCAAAAGATATGAGAGGGGGGTATTGGGTATTGCAACTATTGCTCTGAACCCCCTAATTATTGCTCTGAACCCCCTAATTATTGCTCTGAACCCCCTAATTATTGCTCTGAACCCCCTAATTATTGCTCTGAACCCCCTAATTATTGCTCTGAACCCCCTAATTATTGCTCTGAACTCCCTAATTATTGCTCTGACGTGTTATGCCTCGTGTATATATATATATGTGTGTGTTTGTGTGTGTGTGTCTGTGTCTGTGTGTGTTTGTGTGTGTGTGTGTGTGTGTGTGTGTGTGTGTGTGTGTGTGTGTGTGTGTGTGTGTGTGTGTGTGTGTGTGTGTGTGCGCGCGCCCACCAGCGGTGAAGTCTTGGGGCTACGAGCCAGAACGCCAGGCACTATTTTGAGGTCTTCACCTTTAAGTGAAGCCGAGGCGGTGTATGTCAATTGTCTCTCCAGCTCATCTGGGTGCTGGCTACTGGCTCCACCGACCTCCAAAGAAAACACTGGCGCATGGTTTACACAGGTGTTTCCACAGCTGAGATACTGATTTCAATGGTTGCTTGTTTTAGCAGGCGACATAAATGAACGAATCCAATCAAATACGAAGCTTTATTTGTAAATGTTATTACATTAATTATGGGGTTTACACAAAAATTAATGTAATTTATGTAAAAGTCATAATTACGTTGTATAAGCAGGCGATGAGTCACAATAACGTGGCTAAAGTATGTTGACCAGATCACACACTAGAAGGTGAAGGGACGACGACGTTTCGGTCCGTCCTGGACCATTCTCGTTTGTATAAATATCCACTTAGAAGAGAAAGAGTTATTAAAGGAAAGCGCCAAGGCTATTTCGATTTTATATCAATTGGAAGGGGGGCAGGATAAGGATTTCGGATGGGACGGGGGGGAAAAGGAATGGTGCCCCAACCACTTGGACGGTCGGGGATTGAACGCCGGCCTGCATGAGGCGAGACCGTCGCTCTACCGTCCACCCCAAGTGGTTGGGCTATTCACTTAGATGAAAATATAAAATAATCAGAGCGTTGTCGTGTATAAACACATATTTCCCCCAGAAGATTGCAGTAGAATCACATTGTTCATTACACCACTTTAAAAATATCTTCATACATCAAAGCGCATAGATTTTTTTGTTAGTTTTCTCTCTTAAGTGCATACTTATGCTTAAAGTACTCACGATTTTGCTGAGCATTTATTTGCACTTTAAACATAACTATTACTTTGTAAAGTTTACTATGTAAATTTTACTATGTAAACTTTACTATGTAAAGTTGTACGTTACTCTACGATAATATATTTGTAAACACACTCGTTGGGAAGGCGGGGGCGGGGGGGGGGGGGGGTACGGGAGAGGCAGTGAAATGCTCTTCGTCGCGTCATTAGTGATCTGGTAATTAGGCGTAATCATCTGTGCAATTAGGGGGTGGTCATGTGTGTGCAATTAGGGGGTGGTCATGTGTGTGCAATTAGGCGTGATCATGTGTGCAATTAGGGGGTGGTCATGTGTGTAATTACGAGTGGTCATGTGTGCAATTAGGTGTGATCATCTGCTAGTTATAGACTTCATCCGCGTCATTAGCTATGCTCTCAATAATTAGGATAGCTAGTCTATGTAGACATTATGGGTATTCGTAATTAGGTGTAATTATCACACAAATAAGGCGTAATAACAAGCCGTAATTGCGTAAAAAAAACACATAAATATCTGCGTAATAAGGCGCAATAATCTGCGCAATAAGGTGCAATAATCTGGATATCAGGCGCGATAATCTGGGTAATAAGGCGATATAATCTGCGTAATTACAAACGATAATCAACATAAATCAGACGATCGCTTGTGATCTATACGCATCATGTGCGTAATAAAACTTTATCTACCAGATGTTAAACAATTTATCGTTTACATTTCAGGCATAACGCAAAGCTTTAATATATATATATATATATATATATATATATATATATATATATATATATATATATATATATATATATATAATATGGAGAGAGAGAGAGAGAGAGAGAGAGAGAGAGAGAGAGAGAGTAGGAAGACAGGGGGATAAAATACGTAACATTATCATTACAGATAATGAACTGATGTAAATGAATAATATTTCATAATTCATCTATGGATAATAATCTTTAGGTATCTATCCAATTTGTGAATTTGTCAACCAAAACTCATCTAGATTTCATGACGCTAAGGTACTGATCACAACAGTGATTTATAATAAGAAAAATCAACAGGACTCCTCTATATTACCTATTGCCCATACTGGTATATTCTTGCATATTCATATATATATTCTATGCATATTGTGTAAAAACTGACACATAAAAAGCGTACTGTTCATTAAGCGATGGTGGAAGCCTTTTGGGAATACGTTTAATAAAACAAAAATTGCCACATTTTTTTGAAAGGCATTCAAGAAAATGATTCCTCTTCTTCTTTTCAGTGGTCTTGAAGGAAGCAAGGTTATTTGCATTTAATTTGGCTTCGCGTTCTGGTTAATTCTGCGTAAACCTCATTCTACACTTTTATCTCTGGGAGAGTCTGCTATAATACATATGTTATTTCATGCGTAAATTAGTTCGTGTGCGTCAGTGGTAAATGAGTTATACGCAAAGGATTCATGACGGTAATAATATTTTGCCGAGAAGTAACGTTATATATATATATATATATATATATATATATATATATATATATATATATATATATATATATATATATATATATATATATATATATGTCGTACCTAGTAGCCAGAACTCACTTCTCAGCCTACTATGCAAGGCCCGATTTGCCTAATAAGCCAAGTTTTCATGAATTAATATATTTTCTCTATTTTTTTCTTATGAAATGATAAAGCTACCCAATTTATTATGTATGAGGTTAATTTTTTTTTATTGGAGTTAAAATTAACGTAGATATATGACCGAACCTAACCAACCCTACCTAACCTAACCTAACCTATCTTAATATGTTAGGTTAGGTTAGGTAGCCGAAAAAGTTAGGTTAGGTTAGGTTAGGTAGGTTAGGTAGTCGAAAAACAATTAATTCGTGAAAACTTGGCTTATTAGGCAAATCGGGCCTTGAATAGTAGGCTGAGAAGTGCGTTCTGGCTACTAGGTACGACATATATATATATATATATATATATATATATATATATATATATATATATATATATATATATATATATATACCCCTTCTAGGTATTAAAAAAAAAAATATATATATATATATATATTTACACATAAAAACATTAGTAAGTTTAATACACTCTGCATTCCCCGTGAAAGATTATCATTATAATTATTAAAATTATTTTTATGGCACAATAAAATCACATTAACGTATTATATCGATGAGAAAATCAATAAGAGCTATTAGCAGGATTCGAACCCAACACACTTGGCCCTCCCAAGCTCACGCCCTAGACCACTGTCCTAATGTAGTGGACAAAACAGGAAGTTTTTCAGTTTTGATGACCGAAGGGTTAGAAAAGACAGAGGGGAGGGAGGGGGATGATGGGTGATTATTAGAATTAGAAAACGCAGGATGTAGATGGAGATTCAATGGGACGTAAACTTTAGTATCCCGTTCACTTTGGGTTTACAGTAGTTACGTAACAGTAATGTGAGTGATGCGGACGATGAGTCACAATAACGTGGCTGAAGATATAATGACCAAACCACACACCAGAAGATGAGGAGACGTTTCGGTCCGTCTTGGATCATTACCAAGTCGACTGTGAGTGATGTGTGGGATTAATTGTCTCTAGTTCATCAGCCTAGCCCAGCCGGTGAAGAGTTCGTGTTGCTGTCACTGACGGGGCTTGAAGGCACCGGTGGTGTGGAAGCTTTCTTGGAAAGAAAAAAAACACTACTAAAAGAACCGGGGGCCAGATTCACGAAGCAGTTACGCAAGCACTTACGAACCTGCACATCTTTTCTAAATCTTTGGCGGCTTTGTTTACAATTATTAAACAGTTAATGAGCTCCGAAGCACCAGGAGGCTGTTTATAACAATAACAACAGTTGATTGGTAAGTTTTCACGCTTGTAAACTGTTTAATAAATGTAACCAAAGCCGTCAAAGATTGAGGAAAGATGTAGACGTTCGTAAGTACTTGCGTAACTGCTTCGTGAATCTGGGTCCTGGAAGAAAAACTAATTATGAAAGTTTACTAGCGAAGAAGAAATTAGAAGTAGTGAAGAGAAGACTTTCAAAGTCTGACGGGTGGAAGCGATTAAAGAACTGCAACATTATGCAAGAAAAGTGCAAGATAATATGCCAAGATATAATAATATAAGAGATAAGAGCTAATAAATGGATAATAACGTAGCTTATGATTCAACTAATTGCAGTACTGTAGGGTGCTTCAGATTTTAAAAAATGAGAAAGATTGATTTAGATTGATTGGAAGTTTGACCTTCAATCAGAGAGAAGACAGGTGACACGAGGACAAAAAAAAAATAATGATAGTGTAGATAAAAGCCAATTATGTTCATGATGTTAATTCGAATGGCTACATTACAAATGTGACTGATTAGTTTATAATATCCGAAATGTGTGGTAAAAATAGGAATTTCAGAAAGCGAAGTTGAGAGTCAGTCAGAAATGGATAAAGAGCAACCATGGTTAGAGGAAATATATATATGAAGAGTTGCTGAAAATTGCAGAAGAGAAAGAGACTACAGAACATTTATAAGATCCTTAGATGCAATGACCAAATTGACAGAAAAAAAGTTTAAAACGAGCAGACATAAGTTGAAAGCAAAATGGGTAGAAACCCACCTGAGCTATAAGTGTATGAGTACTTTTCTACAGTATAAGTAGTGAGCTATAGGGGCAGGTAAGTAACAATCCCTTCATACATCTCAGTGTATGATAAGTAGAGTGGTCGCCGGCCAGTGTAGTAGATGTCCAGCGACTGAATAGCGGGGGCCCCCCATGAACATGTATACACCAGTATACATAGGTGAGTAAATGCAAACATGTATACATATGCAAAGTGATGCAGATACGTGAAGGGGGAAAGATGATACCCCTGGGATAGATAACTTGTTACTGCAGCTCCCAGAAACGGTGTGAGAAAGAAGGACCGATGACTATATAACTCCGAACTTATTGGCTGTGGATCACATTAGCCAAGTGACATTTCCAGCATACGCCCGACTGGCAAATACTACGGTTGCCATTAGGAAAACAAGACCAAGAGGTCATCAGAACACTCTATACAACCTACGTGAGACCAATGTACGTAGCTCCGGCATAGGGATCACATGTTCAAAAATCACAGTGTGAGAGTGTAGATCTAGAACCAGTGCAGAGACACGACTTGACCCAGATCTATTTATTTATTTATTTATTTATTTATGTATATACAAGAATGTACATAAGGAATGTGAGGATACAAATATGGTAATTACAGTCTTGTAAAGCCACTAGTACGCGCAGCGTTTCGGGCAGGAAACGATCTGAAGACACTCCCTTACATTATAAAGTTAAGTGAAGTCAACCTCATCACGGATAAGGAAATATACACCAGGAGAGCTATGTTAACAACGTACAAGATATTAATAGAAACTGACAGGTGTTCAAAGACGCAATACTTGTGAGAAAAGAAAGAACCAGAGGTCTCGGATAGACGCTTGATAGACAGATCAGCCGGAAAGTATAAATGGAACACACTATTAGACAACATCGTTAAGATGATTACGTAAACACGTGGAATGACAGTCATTGCCTTAACTAGCCAAAGTATGGAAATGTAGGCCCATGAGGGCTCAAGCTCGACCGTGTAAACACATTTAGGTAATGGTATTTAGGTGATAGCGCATATCGTAAGTGCAGTGAGAATCTTCCTTTACTCCATATTGCTGGTGTATGTGATCTAGTTCGTGGAGATGGTATCAACATCTCTTCACCGCGGTAGTCATTTTGTTCATTGAATCTATATGTGCTGTTATTAGGAAATATATACAAATATTTTTTAGAACCAAAATCTATGGACGATTATGAACATTTTCAGGAGAATCGTCTCCTTGAATTGTGAGACTGATCTATGTTGAGGTTATCTTGAGATAATTTCGGGGCTTTTTAGTGTCCCCGCGGCCCGGTCCTAGACCAGGCCTCCACCCCCAGGAAGCAGCCCGTGATAGTTGACTAACACCCAGGTATTTATTTTACTGCTAGGTAACAGGGGCATAGGGTGAAAGAAACTCTGCCCATTGTTTCTCGTCGGCGCCTGGGATCGAACCCAGGACCACAGGATCACAAGTCCAGCGTGCTGTCCGCTCGGTCGACCGGCTCCCTGATTGAAAAATGATTGACTGATTGAAAAACAATTAAATAAGTTTCAGCGTATCTGCCAAGTATACGTGGCTTTCAACTTTTTGTTCTTGATGGAAATTGTCAATAAGACACCGATGTACTCACCCAGTTGTGCTTGTGGGGGGTTGAGCTCTAGCTCTTTTGTCCCGCCTCTCAACTGGTGTACAGGTTCCTAAGTCTACTGGGCTCTATCAGATCTACATTTGAAACTATGTACGGAGTCAGCCTCCACCACATCACTGCTTAATGCATTCCATTTGTTAACTGCTCTGACACTGAATGCATTTAAACGCGAGTGATATATATTTAATAGTATTTAATGCAGACGAGTTCATTTTTAATGATGAGTTTAATACTTAAGTGTAGGTAATGACAGCAATGTCAGGTTAAATATTATTTGAGAAATGTCTAGGGAAAATATGGCTTCAGACCGTCAACCCATCGGAAGGCAGCACAGTACAATGACTCCAAGCCAATTCTACTGTTAACTTCCTTTTTCCCCTACTCTGGAGTAGGGGAGAAATCATCATTCTCCTACTCCCCCTTTTCCGGACTATATAGGCTGTGTCAAACATTTCCGTGTCTCAGACCCGCTCCTGTGCCTGGTAAGTCCACTACGGGCTCACCATAGCCCGTGCTACTTGCCCCGCTCCTGTGCCTGGTAAGTCCACTACGGGCTCACCATAGCCTTCTGCTACTTGGGACATTTTGTTCCCGAATAGCTGAATCTAAAATCTACTCCCCCTTCGCCTACTTTCATCACTTGAAACGTCTCCTCGTCGACATTCTAGAGCTCTATACGTTCTACGCTTGCTTCTGTTCCTCTTCCTCTTCCTTCTTTCCACGTGAGGAGATCAGGTTCCCGGTCGTCGAGTCCTGAATCTCCTCCTCCTTTTCCTCGTCAGATTTGGTCTTTGCTCATTGGGAAAGCAACAGGGGTGAGCTCCACAAATCACCCACAGTCATGCAATAAGTTCAATAAGTTCACAGTCAGTTCAATAAGTATTTCTGCTTGATTTGTAGCCCAACTTGTGTCGAGGAGACTCCTTTGTGAGACCCTAATATATGATCCCAAGGCACCTTTGCCACCGGTCTGCTCCCTGTCAAGGTCAAGGAACCAAACTGGGCCAAAAATGAAATATCTAAACCGTTTTGCGTGCAGAGAATTCTTATCTTTGATTAGGATTGGTTCAGAAGTCCCCTTGTGGCTGGGTGATAGTGGCTATCTAGTTGCTTCTGCATATTAAATATATTAGATGCTAAAGATGGATGTGGAAAATAAATATTGTGTAAAATGTTCAACAGTTTGAGAGAAAACAAATTATTTGTATATTTAAATAAATTATTTGTATTTTTAAACAAATTATTTGTATTTTTGCTTCTCTGGATTATTTTAAGTCGCTGTATTTAATCCTTTCTTCCTTAAAACCCCCCAGAGATTAAGATAATATATTTAATACATTAAGATAAGGGTAAATATATTATCTGCAAAATGCAGTATTAGGAGGTTAATAAAATATATATTTTCCTACATGATCTCCATTAGCTTTCAAGAACAGTTGAATTGATACAACTTTCTGAGGAGGGATCATTATTCACACCTGCCTGAATGCTCTGAATATTACCACACCTGAATCCACACACCTGAATCCACACACCTGAATCCACACACCTGAATCCACACACCTGAAAGTCGTGTCCTCGTAGTTAGTTCACACACCTGCCTGTCGTTTGATCGTAATTCACACAACTTCATGTTGTAAACTTTTAAATCGATAGAATTTTCAAACGGATGGAGCCATAGTAACTACAGAAAATTTTTCAAGTAAAAAAAATTCTAAATGGAACCAAGTTCAGAGTGAAGAGGTTGTAAAAATATATATAAACGATTTCAAGTCGTAGTTAACACGTCGAATTATAATCCTTCGTATTTTAAAGTTTTCAACTGGCTAACATAACAGTGTGGGAGCCCTGGGATTGTTTCAAGCGTAGGTTAGACATAAATATATAAATGAGTTTGGTGGATATAATTCCCTACGTTTCCTTATTTCAAAGAAAATTATATCTGTCTCCCTGTTACTAATATCATTGTTAATTTTTATTAGGAAGAATATCGGTGTTTGAAATGATCTTATTTGATCATTGAATGCAAATATTCCAGATTTTCTGATGTTTAGGTAAACATGAAGAAGTTTACCTACAGCTGTGACGTAATTTCTTGCCCAAGAGACATTTTTGCGTTGTCCTGTACTTATAAAAGTGCATCAGCATTATCAGTTTCATTGTTCATTATTTGTTACTTTGCTTATGTAATTTACTACAGAATAGGAATTACTGGTGTTATAATTAGACAAGTTTTATACAGCCGGAATTGGGCTGCATCTGTCCCAGTTTCAGTGGAAGTTTTAAAGTGGTTCCTTAACTGGTTTCCTCAAATCTCCTCTTCTGTGTTTCTTGCAGACGAAATCATAGCATTGAGTCCCGTGTGGCAGTCTTTAAATAGTACCGAAGATTTGCTATTGCAATTGCAACTAGTATATCACACTCGTTCTAATTTGACAAGAATAGATGAATCATTGCATTCCCAACACTGCTGTTTCTCCATGGAATGTTCCTATTTGCTAAGCTTGAATTGAATGTGGTTTATATCCTACTTATGTAATAAAGAATAATGAGAATATGTAACATTTCTACATTATGTCATACTCATTGACATTCCAGTATTCTGTCGTTATGTCTTAATGTGTAATTGATACAAAATGAAATATATCAATACGAAAGCAGTTTTCTGCACCCATCATAAATTTAAGGTTTCGGTCAACTTAATAGGAGTGATGAGAGACATAGGAAGTCAGATGTGTTTGATGAGAATGATGCGTCAGATGTGCTCTATGACTGGTGAGAAAGATAGAGACGTCAGCTCTATCTCTCATCCGATAATTTCACCAATAACTATTAATTTACCGAAATATTCTTCTAATTGGCTATATATGTTAACAGCAGGTTAGTCATCGTCTTGTATTGAATACCATATCACATACCTGCGTCACATTAACCACATCCCTGCGTCACACCATACCACATCCCTGCGTCACACCATATCACATCCCTGCGCCACACCAACCACAAACTTGCGTCACGGGAACCACTTCAATAAATGATAAGTCAGGCTCACTATCTCTCTCTCCCCCCCCCCAACACACACAACTGTGTCAAATGATAATTAGGATAGGCCGTATCTCACTCTCCAAGGCTCAATATGTATTCTGTCCCGTCCATCCACTTGGCATTTCAAATACATATCACCACCACTGACACGGTTTCGTGTCCACCACAGTACACACACGCACACACACACTTGAGAGGCGGGACCAGAGAGCCAGAGCTCAACCCCTGCGAGCACAACTAGGGGGGGGGGAGTACACACACACACACACACACACACACACACACACACACACACACACACACACACACACACACACACACACACACACACACACGCGGTCAGTCTTGATATTACATTTAAGAATCCTGGGTGTTCACTACAATGTTCACTATAATGTTCACTATGTGGTGTTCTTCACTATAATGTTCACTATGTGGTGTTCTTCACTATAATGCTCCTCTCACGCTCTTTGTCGCGAGGTGTGCTTGTTAACTTTTGTTCTTCACTGTTCTTGATCAATGTCCTTGCTCATTGCTGTGCTTGTTCACTGTTCTTGTTCAACGTTGCTGCACTTGCTCACTATTGTTTGTTCATTGTTCTTTTTCACTGTTACTATGCCCTGCTCGCGGTTCTTAGCCTTATTCACTGTTCTACTTTCTCACAGTTACTGTGCTTGTTCACTGTTGGTTTAATGCTCGGACACTGTTCTTGTGCATGTTCACTGTTGTTCTTGTTATTGATCACTGTAGCAATAATTATACAGCTGCAAACAATGTTTTTAATGTATATATTTATATTACAGTTTTGTGTACATTCATGTCAAAACAATGCATATGAGTATCCATATACAATGTATATTAATGTGTATACATATACAAACCATGTATACGAATGTGTATAAATATACAAACAATAGACATGTGTATTTAGCTATAAATAATATAAATGTATTAGAGAGAATAGATGGGAGCGATTGAGAGATAATGGGAGAGGGCGGAAGAGAGATGGGTGAGAGAACGAGAGGGATAGAGAATAGGAAGGGAAGAGAGAGAGAGAGAGAGAGAGAGAGAGAGAGAGAGAGAGACGTAATCACCACAGGGTATCCTATCCGGGCGACTCCCTTGTTATTTTTAACTCTCATTCGATTCCTTGTGTGTCCGTCCTTACTCTCTCTCTCTCTCTCTCTCTCTCTCTCTCTCTCTCTCTCTCTCTCTCTCTCTCTCTCTCTCTCTCTCTCCTTAGCCTTTAAAGGGCCTTACTACTACGAAAAGTCATTCCGCCAAACACTCCATTTGAGGTTTTTACTCTCGATGTGTCGTAACGCGATCATTAACGTTTATTGTAAACAGTTTACGTGCTCAGGTGTTCACGGAATGTCGTTTATCGGTTGTTAGTTTACCTGATGTCACATTAGTCAGAGGTCGACGTGGCGTTCGACACTGAACGACGCGCTTTTCCTTAATCTAGCGATGATTTACCATTCAAGAACTTTTATAACCTTTGAAAATGTTACCAGTTAACATGTTAATTTCTGGTTAATGATATGTGTAATTTGTGTGAATGTTTTCTTCTTCTTATGACTGCCTTATATACATATTCATTTGAAAATTAATATGTATATATTCATATTCATTTCTATTTATATATTCATTCGTATACATGCTGTGAAATGCCTAAAGATGTAAAATCACATTGATTACAATTTATCAACAGTTCTAGACTGAAGTCTAGATATCTTCTGGTTTCTGTAAGCTGTTTTATATATTTTGCGTCTTGGTGTATGATAGATTAAGCTGGAGCTTCTAGACACACAGGTTCGTCTAGCTTTTAGAGTTCGAACCTCGTCTAACTTCTAGACGAGGTTCGAATCCTCGTCACGGCCCTTGTGGATTTCTTCTGGAGCTCCTAGCATCTTGATCTCCCTTAGACTGACGCTGTTCGAAAGACGTTCGCTTGAGATACACAGGAGCAGCACAACAGCCCGTCCTCCTAAGACTTCCGTACGTCAAGAAAACGTTCAGTTTAAAGTGTCCTTTCCTAACCTACCAGGAGACCCAAAACAGAAAACTGGACAGTACGCCACTTTCGCGAGCCGCTTCCATTTTCTAGTACGCCAATTTTTGATCTTATGTAACGCATACGAGCGAAATGCGACGTTCTTTGATGGAGAACAGGTTGGTTAACCGAGAGAGGCAATTACATCTGGTCTCTATATAGCAAAATGGGCCAATAAGAATTGCATCTTCTCCTCTTTCATGTATGTAGAGTTTTGACACAGAAGTTATCCCACGATGAACAAATCCACAAGGGCCGTGACGAGGGTTCGAACCTACGTCCAAGAGGATCCCAGACGCTGCCTTAATCGACTGAGCTACGACATGGTTATCCATGATATCGTTATTAGGACATCATGAGCGAAGTCAGCGATCCCCGACACTAGACCAGGGGAAGGGGGGGGGGGGGAAGGGAGCTATCAGGGGGAAAGCGCCAAGCCATTACGACTATATAGCACTTGGAAGGGGTCAGGATAAGGATTTGGGATGGGACGGGGGGGAGAAGGAATGTTGCCCAACCACTTGTACGGTCGGGGATTGAACGTCGACCTGCATGAAGCGAGACCGTCGCTCTACCGTCCACCCCAAGTGGTCGGGCCCAGGAAAGGGGGGGGAGGAGGATCTGAGTATGGGGGGGAAGAAGGTTATCCTATGACCATCCACCCCCTAACACTAGATCAGGGGAAGCCATCTTCTATCTTGAGTTATCTTGAGTTGATTTCGGGGCTTTAGTGTCCCCGCGGCCCGGTCCTTGACCAGGCCTCCACCCCCATAATCCTATTTCGTCTCTGTAATTGACTTTGCTTTTATATCACACTAATGAGCCCCATTAATTGGGTGATGTTGGGTCTCACCACTTCTAAGTGCCCGGAGACTCACCAAGCACTTATGCATCTACTTATAAACCCGTACAACTTTGTTTCTGTCTTGGGGCGACTTTGTTTACATTTATTAAATATTTTACAAACAAATGAAACTCCCCAATTAAATGTTGTTATTGTCATAAACGTGCTCCTAGTGCTTCGGAGCTCACAAACTGTTCAATACATGAACAAATCCACAAGGAGCCGTGATGAGGGTTCGAACCTCCGTCTGAGAGGTCGTAGGATGAAAGGTTCGAATCCTCATCACGAGCCTTGTGGATTTGTTCATTCGTTCAATACATGTTCGTAAAGCCTCCAGTCTCGTTTTTCCTTGTTTCTATCATCCTAAAATAGAGCCTTCTTGAGGTTATCTTGAGGTTATCTTGAGATGATTTCGGGGCTTTTTAGTGTCCCCGCGGCCCGGTCCTCGACCAGGCCTCCACCCCCAGGAAGCAGCCCGTGACAGCTGACTAACTCCCAGGTACCTATTTACTGCTAGGTAACAGGGGCATTCAGGGTGAAAGAAACTTTGCCCATTTGTTTCTGCCTCGTGCGGGAATCGAACTCGCGCCACAGAATTACGAGCTATCCACCAGGCTACGAGGCCCCCCCAGATACGAGCCTGGTACAGATACACTCTCGCACTATGTAAATAGTGTCTGTCTGTCTTTCTCTAGACTCTCTTTTTCTCCCTCTCTCTCCCTCTGTTCCTCTCAGTTTGGTGACGTAACGTAAAATTGTTTTTTGGTAATTGTCACAAGATCTGTAAATTGTGTTTTACGATATATTAAACATGTGAATAGTAAGATATGTTATTGGGGGTCACTTTAGTCCTGTGTCATGTGGTACTATTTTTAATGATGCCATCCCCCAGCTCGTCTGTGTATCGTACATACCAAATAGCAACTATTTGAAAAATGGGTGAGGCTAGCCCTAAGCATCCGGCCTTCGACCTAGAACAGAACATAATATAATTATGAACATAATTCACATAATTTAAATATAAAGAGTATTCAGAGAAAACCTTGTGGATTCTCCCTGAACCCTGTGTATTATGAATTATATATATATATATATATATATATATATATATATATATATATATATATATATATATATATATATATATATGTCGTACCTAGTAGCCAGAACGCACTTTTCTGCCTACTATGCAAGGCCCGATTTGCCTAATAAGCCAAGTTTTCATGAATTAATATATTTTCTCTAATTTTTTTCTTATGAAATGATAAAGCTACCCATTTCATGATGTATGAGGTCAATTTTTTTTTATTGGCGTTAAAATTAACGTAGATATATGACCGAACCTAACCAACCCTACCTAACCTAACCTAACCTATCTTTATAGGTTAGGTTCGGTTAGGTAGCCGAAAAAGTTAGGTTAGGTTAGGTTAGGTAGGTTAGGTTCTCGAAAAACAATTAATTCATGAAAACTTGGCTTATTAGGCAAATCGGGCCTTGCATAGTAGGCTGAGAAGTGTGTTCTGGCTACTAGGTACGACATATATATATATATATATATATATATATATGTCGTACCTAGTAGCCAGAACGCACTTCTCAGCCTATTATGCAAGGCCCAATTTGCCTAGTAAGCCATGTTTTCATGAATTAATTGTTTTTCGACTACCTAACCTACCTAACCTAACTTAACCTAACTTTTTCTGCTACCTAACCTATAAAGATAGGTTAGGTTAGGTTAGGTAGGGTTGGTTAGGTTCGGTTATATTTCTACGTTAATTTTAACTCCAATAAAAAAAAATTGACCTCATACATAATGAAATGGGTAAATTTATCATTTCATAGGAAAAAAATTAGAGAAAATATATTATTTCAGGAAAACTTTGCTTATTAGGCAAATCATGCCTTGCACAGTAGGCCGAGAAGTGCATTCTGGCTACTAGGTACGACATATATATATATATATATATATATATATATATATATATATATATATATATATATATATATATATATATATATATATATATATATATATATATATATATATAATGCAAGTAGTTTTCAACACGAGCAGTTGCAACCTTGTGTCTCAACTGCAACTACTTGATATGTCATTAGCTGGTTACTGATTGCACTGAGTAGTATCGCAATTTTATCACTGCCATTCTTTCTATTATTACTACTGCTTTCCTCCATTCTCCATGCATTTCTTTCATCTCTTCTCTCACTCATCATGCCACATCTCCCCCTCCCTCTACTTCCATCCATCCATCTAGCATTTGACAGCATACAATATTTTCTCCTTTCCAATCAATGACTGCCTCTCCCCACCCTGTTCTTCGGCTCCCTCCACCCTTCCTAGCTCACTATCCATCATCATTCTTCACCCCACCACCACACTCTCCCACCCACCCCCTTTGCCCACCATCACCCGCCACCACCACCACCACAACACTATCCACTACCCCACACTGCCTACAAACCCACCACCTACCCTTCCAGCCATCACTACACACACACACACACACACACACACACACACACACACACACACACACACACACACACACACACACACACACATGTGTAAGTGTATTAAAACCACACTTCCTTTTGCAGGCGATGAGTCACAATAACGTGGCTGAAGTATGTTGACCAGACCACACACTAGAAATTGAAGGGACGACGACGTTTCGGTCCGTCCTGGACCATTCTCAAGTCGATTGTGATTAACACAAAAACGACTTGAGAATGGTCCAGGACGGACCGAAACGTCGTCGTCCCTTCAATTTCTAGTGTGTGGTCTGGTCAACACACTTCCTTTTGTAACCTACATCCTTTCACAAGGTACTGAATATTCCGAAAATTTCGTTTTTAATGCTCTTACCTATATTGAGTCCTTCCTTCATTCAACCACTGCGGCATTGTAGGAAGATTTGCCCATTTTAGTAAGTTTCTCCATAAAAATATATATTCCACAAGTGATAGAGAACCCGCTACAGTGTATAATCATGGGAGGAATTACAATACTGACATGATAAGAGCCTAATAGGTTCAGAGATCACCCCTCCTCCTCCTTCTTCTCTCTTCCAAACCCATTCTTTCCTACTAATATGCAGACCCCATCACCTCCATCCCCCTATTCCATCTCATTGACCAACACCCCAAACACAGCGCACTTACTTGACCCTAACCTATTTTCCACCCAATTCCATATCCTAGACCAGTGATTACACTTCTCTTATGTACATTTTTAACCTCATTCGTTCTTGACAATGCCCCAATTTGACTATTATTTTATCACATCCCATTTTATTGACCCTCAACCATCTTCCCTTACCCCCTCCCCCCCATTTCCCCCCATCGTTAAACTTACGATAAAAGCCTTAATTTCGTGCAAGTCACACTGGAATATAAATGAGTATTGTCAAAAGCCTAATCAAGGGAAAAGAGAGAGAAGCTCCGTAGTTGAGTTGCAATTTGGTCAACAATTTACATGTGCGACGTAACGGCCCCACAGGGACCTTTTTTTGGGGGGGGAGGGGGGGGGGGAGGGGGGGGGCAGAAAGTTTAGGTCATTTTATCCGCTTGATTACCACACCGGAAGCTTGATGAAGGACTGTTGGGGGGTTGTTTAGTTTTGTTTATGAGGCGGGATAGTGGTGTTGAACTATTGAATCCTATTTAACACTGTTAAATAGGATTACAATAAATAGGATTCCATCATTTAAGCTGCGGAAATTATTGTTAAAATTGGTGGATTTAATATCCAGCGTGACATAACAATACGATTTTTGTTAATATATTTTTTTCTTATAAAATGGTAGTTTTTCGTTTTATTATATATGATTGAGATATTTTTTTTCGGTTTAGTCAAAACTTAGAAATTTCATCAAACCAACCCAATCATAAACCCCCATAACCTAGTAAATCATGTTCTTAATATATTAAGAACTGGAAGTGATGTGGTGGAGGCTGACTCCATACACAGTTTCAAGTGTAGATATGACAGAGCCCAATAGGCTCAGGAATCTGTACACCTGTTGATTGACAGTTGAGAGGCGGGACCATGCAAAGAGCCAGAGCTCAACCCCCGCAAACACAACTAGGTGAGTACATACAGGCTCACACAAACACTCATGAACTACTATCCCCTACACCTTAGGTGTATCCCCTACACCTTAGGTGTATCCCCTACACCTTACTTTCCTCCTCAGCTCTCTCTTGCCTATTTATTGCCTGTCTCTACCTCCTCATCACACGGGAGACATCTCCCGTCACGCAGGGTGCAGTCGCACCTCCATAGATCTCCAGTATCATCTATTGATACTGGAAATGGCTCAAAAGGGCCACCACTTATGGGCTATTCATGCCCATGCCACCTTTTGAGTGGCTTAATCTTCTCTCTCTCTCTCTCTCTCTCCTCATCATAATCGACTTGGGAATGGTCCAGGACGGACCGAAACGTCGTCGTCCCTTCAACTTCTAGTGTGTGGTCTGGTCAACACCCATGAACTAACCTGAAACAATGGCCTCGTCATCTCTATGCCACAAAGAACTAACAAATTAGGTCCTGAGGGATCAGCTTCGTCTGTCTCTCTACATTAAGACAACATTTTCATGAAGCTTTGAACCATTTACCACCACGAAGTTCCCAGAGATTTTTCATCTCTGCTGAAAACTTTTCTCACTGCCTGGCGTCCGTAAGACAGGTGGAATATAACCTTGAAATAATTAGAAGTATGGGAGTGTTGTGCTACAATGACACTGCTTTGGGTGGTGGGTGTTGTGTGGTAAAGTGTGGGGAAGTGTAGTGAGATGAAATGTAAAGTGTTATCACACACAGAGATCACAATAACGTGATGCATCAAATGAACAAATCCACAAATCCTCGTCACGGCCCTTGTGGATTTGTTCATGTAGAGTGTTAAGTGCGGTGAAGATTGCTGAAGATGGTGAAGATTCTTCACCGCATGATGAAGAAGCATATTCACCATCTTCTGCATAATGGTGAAGATAGTTGTGGAGTATGCTGAAGATGGTGGCGAAGGGATGTTGGTGAATTTGTAGCGAGGAAGGGGTGGTATTGTAAACTGTAACTACCTAATAGAGTTTACATGAGTCGAAATTAAGCTCCTGGGCACCGACTAGACAACTGCATGTCTTTTTAATATAGTGAAGCCCGTAGCGCTCGCTTTTTTTGTAATATTTGCTTCAGAAATTCTGAACAGATGAAGCCCCTACTATTTCCAACCCTAATTAATTATACTTATATAGTTCTCTCAGACTAAAAAAAAAAAAGTTCATTCAATATCCCTGCGTCTCATTTTCAGGCGAGGCATAATAAAAAGTGACGTAGTTCGTCTTAATGTACAGTCCTACGTGATTGAAGAAATTTGTACTTACTAGAAAAAAAATATATATTCAATCCTTGAAGAAACAGGCGCTGTTATATGGGAATTAGAAAATGGGAATTAAAAAATCTAAAAACTAAAATAGACCAATATAGACGAAGATGCAGAGATGCAAGAACTATATGGTTGCAGGGACTAAAGTTGCAGGTTTCCATGTGATTTGGTGGTAATAATAATGAAAGGGGTCGTTCGTAATTAAGTTGATATTGGGTGATGATTCAATTATAAGGCTTCAAGTGATCAGAGAGGATTGATGCAGGTAATTAGAGTGTACAAGGGTGAGCATTTGATCACGTCGAAGATCATTTGATAATGATAAAAGAGCATTTGATCATATTGAAGAGCATTGAATCACGCCGCAGGAAGAGCATTGGATCACGTTACAAACATTTCATAAGATTTAAGGAAGAAATGTGCAATAAACCCCTCGGGGGATCAGAGCGTCGCCATAGAGGCTTCACGTGTAAAGACAGAAAAGGAAAGGGGGAGGAGGGGAAACAGGTAAGGAAGGGGGAAGAGGAACGAGGGAAAGAAAGAAGGGAGAGTGTAGAGAACAGTAGAAATGGATCACACTAGGACTCCTCCACAGGGATGAGAGAAGCTTGACGCTGGTGTGAGAGGGACTAAAGCTGAGGCACCGCATGAAGAAGCTGCACCAACATCCCTCTCACAGCTTACCAAGAAAAGGGAGATAAGGAGAAAGAAAAAGAGAAGTTGACGGTGGGTTAATGGTGGTGGTAGGGGTGGTGATGGTGGTGGTAGGGGTGGTGGTAGGGGTGGTGATGGTGGTGGGGTAGTGGTGGTGGCCGTGGGGTAGTAGTGGTGCTCGTAAGATGATGGTGGTGGAGTGGTGGTGGTGATCGTGAAGTAGTGGTGGTGGTGGTGTTGGTAGTGGTGTTGATAGTGGTAGTGGTGGTGAAGGAAGCAGAGGAAGACTGGTGAGATATGAGCGAGACATCTGGTGCTATTGAGGCAGACTCACCCGCAAGGTTCCGGCGACGTCTACTAAATTGCTGGAGACGTTTGCTGGAACTTAAGAGAAAGAGTGATTTATCTCTTGAGATAATGGTGGGGGCGACACCTGGAACGGATCTGCGTAATGGGCAGGGTGGCCCCCGAGTTACCCAGCTCTCTCTCTCTCTCTCTCTCTCTCTCTCTCTCTCTCTCTCTCTCTCTCTCTCTCTCTCTCTCTCTCTCTCTCTCTCTCTCTCTCTCTCTCATTTTTGAACCGCCGCAACCTCTCTCCTACCCTCCTCATTTCATAGAATCTCCTCCTACTCCTGCTGTTTAAACTCGTCCCAACTTCATTTCAACCCCCTTACCCCCTCCGTCTCACCCCATCCCCTCTTCCATCTATTTCAACTTCTCCTCCTTTGTCTTAATTCCTGTTATCCTTGAAAATGTTAAGTCAGATCCTCAACTTCTCGATATAGTCAGATCCCCATCCTGACGACGCCGTCAAATCCTCACTCTAAGGATGCTGTCAGATCATCCTGAGAATGCAATCACAACCTCATCCTGAGTTCTATATTTTTTTCTGCTTCCCAAATTAGAAAGAACTTAAGAGACAAACGGAAAAGATTTCAGAGGACAAAACTTACTGAAGAGGAAACAGTTTCCTCTCAAGAAACGTCAACTACGAGACTTAATTCAAACCATCAGGATTCTGAAGAAATTTCACACACGTGAAAAGCGAAATGTTTACAGTGCGAGCCAATTTTACCTGCAGATGTAACTGGGGAAAACCTTACGGAGACGAAAGAGGTACTGAGGTGGGATTTCCTGGTGGCGTCGTGGGTAACGCACTCTCGCTCTACTGGCGATTTGGTCTGGGTTCGACCCATAAATAGAAAGGATTGAATGGGTGCGAATCTCAAGACTATTCGCCGCCTTGTTTACCTTTGGGTAATTAGTTGTTAAATGATTGTCAGGTCGTGGTCCAGGGAAACCAGTGGGAAAGGCTTACCATGAGCTATGGGAAGGGGAAGATCTTAGCCTACTAACAGGAGTTAGAAGTCCACCTTTAGTGTGGTGAAAAATCTGGTGAAATCTGGTGAAAAAAAATCTGGTGAAAATCTGGTTTTTAATCTGGTGAAAAAAACTTAAGGGAAACATTTTGATAAATTGTTGGAGGTGGTAAATTCACATGAAATGAAACTAGATTAAGATTCAAAGATCATTTTTCCTATTTTCGGAATAATTGTAGCTACTAGGGACTCTAAACTAGCCACTAGGGACTCTAAACTAGCCACTAGGGACTCTAACTTAGCCACTAGGGACTCTAAACGAGCCACTAGGGACTCTAAACTAGCCACTGGGGACTCTAACCTAGCCACTATAGGGACTCTAAACTAGCCACTGGGGACTCTAAACTAGCCACTAGGGACTCTAACTTAGCCACTAGGGACTCTAAACGAGCCACTAGGGACTCTAAACTAGCCACTGGGGACTCTAACCTAGCCACTAGGGACTCTAAACTAGCCACTGGGGACTCTAACCTAGCCACTAGGGACTCTAAACTAGCCACTAGGCAAGTTCCAGTAATTAATAACAAATAATATTGGAATAGACCGAAAATTCGGTTATAATCTGTTTTCCAAAATATTTTATCCTCCATTTCTTCCTCCTCTCTGTCAGTCTGTCTGTCTGTCTTTCATCCTCCTCCTCCTCCTTCTCCTCCTCTTTCTCTCCAATTCTTAAAACACATCTGCAAAGACAATAATAAAATACAGTCAGAAAGCCAAAGAAAAACAAAATTAATACAAAAAACAGACCAGAACACAGCCACAAATTTCTTAATATTTCGCGGGGAAAAAAGAGGTAAGGAAAGAGAGAGAGAGAGAGAGAGAGAGAGAGAGAGAGAGAGAGAGAGAGAGAGAGAGAGAGAGAGAGAGAGAGAGAGAGAGAGTGAGAGAGATGCAGATTGAGGCGCCTAATGGAACTTTGCTTACCCTGGCGGCCTGCAAAGGTGAGTTTTTAGAGACGCTGGCCGGAGTCGTGGTGGCTCCAGAGACAACAGACCAAATTCACTCGAATCGAGAGACGTAAACTTTGTTTGGCTACACTCCAAAAGTTTATATTAAAACTCGCCCTCTTTGCCTGCGCTCGCTGTAAAAATATCCCTGCGAGCGGTTTTGCTTCCATTAGAGAGAGAGAGAGAGAGAGAGAGAGAGAGAGAGAGACGGACAGGGGGACAGACTGATTTAATGAATTAGGATCACATCATTTTTCATTATTGCCTCTATCCCTTGCTCTCTAAATCCAGCCCCTCCCTATTTCTCTTTACAATTTAAATTAAAAACCCGCTCATATTATTGGTCTGAGTTTGAGGATTTGCTTCTTGCAGTTTCTTGCAGCGCCTCTCCAACGCCTCGCCAGCGTCTCGCCAGCGTCTCGCCAGCGCCTCGCCATCCTTCTTCACAAAACACTAATATCAGTAATAAAAGAGACCGATATTATGGCCAAAACAAAGAGAACTCTTATAACGACCATTGACCTATTAATGGCCAGATCCTATTTAGATCCAAGCAATTGTACCCATTTATCTTCTCCTATTTTAAAACATGTAAATAATAATTGGACTAATATACAATACATTGTAAATTTTACTCGGAACGGGGAAATTTCTTTTACCACTACGGCAAGTTTGATTTATTTAACATTTTTATTACTAAAGTTTATAATTTAACGTTTAGTACTGACCGAATTAAACATTTGCGTTGAGCGAGGAACGTTTATTTCAGGCAGTTAAGTTATGTCCATAACAAGGACATTGAGGGACGTTCAGTTCCGGAACGTCATCAGCGGACGCGACGTTAATGATTCAACAAAGGAGAAAAGTTGGACTGCGTCCTTAATATCTTGGGTACGCCCAGCAGTCCCATTAAATGATGCGCGGCTCACCCTACTTCCAACTTTTACAGGAAATGTTTATGTTCTTCCAGCAAGACTGAGATCTAGGGAGAGTTGGGGTTCTTCCAGGAAGACTGAGATCTAGGGAGAGTTGGGGGATCTTCCAGGAAGACTGAGATCTAGGGAGAGTTGGGGGTCTTCCAGGAAGACTGAGATCTAGGGAGAATTGGGGGGGTCTTCCAGCAAGACTGAGATCTAGGGAGACTTGGGGGTTCTTCCAGGAAGACTGAGATCTAGGGAGAATTGAGGGGGTCTTCCAGGAAGACTGAGATCTAGGGAGAGTTTGGGGTTCTTCCAGGAAGACTGAGATCTAGGGAGAATTGGGGGGGTCTTCCAGGAAGACTGAGATCTAGGGAGAATTGGGGGATCTTCCAGGAAGACTGAGCTCTAGGGATAGTGGGGGATCTTCCAGGAAGACTGAGATCTATGGAGAGTTGGGGGTCTTCCAGGAAGACTGAGCTCTATGGAGAGTTAGGGGTCTTCCAGGAAGACTGAGCTCTAGGGAGAGTTGGGGATCTTCCAGGAAGACTGAGATCTAGGGAGAGTTGGGGATCTTCCAGGAAGACTGAGATCTAGGGAGAGTTGGGGGGGTCTTCCAGGAAGACTGAGATCTAGGGAGAGTTGGGGATCTTCCAGGAAGACTGAGATCTAGGGAGAGTTGGGGGGGTCTTCCAGCAAGACTGAGATCTAGGGAGAGTTGGGGATCTTCCAGGAAGACTGAGATCTAGGGAGAGTTGGGGGGGTCTTCCAGCAAGACTGAGATCTAGGGAGAGTTGGGGGGGTCTTCCAGGAAGACTGAGAACTAGGGAGAGTTGGGGGATCTTCCAGGAAGACTGAGATCTAGGGAGAGTTGGGGGATCTTCCAGGAAGACTGAGCTCTAGGGAGAGTTGGGGGTCTTCCAGGAAGACTGAGATCTAGGGAGAGTTGGGGATCTTCCAGGAAGACTGAGATCTAGGGAGAGTTGGGGATCTTCCAGGAAGACTGAGATCTAGGGAGAGTTGGGGATCTTCCAGGAAGACTGAGATCTAGGGAGAGTTGGGGATCTTCCAGGAAGACTGAAATCTCGGTATGAATTCTTGATGGAAGAGCAGGATCTAGGAAGGGTTGGATTTTCTAGATAAAGGGGATCTGGGGAGGATTGGGTTCTCCCAACGAGTGTGTGATCTGGAAATGGAGTGCCGGTCTAACCACTTCGCAAGCATGAACGCGCAGGGACATATCCGAGCAAAAAATGCTAGGATGCGATGCATACGTGTGCGTGCGTGTGTGTGTGTGTGTGTGTGTGTGTGTGTGTGTGTGTGTGTGTGTGTGTGTGTGTGTGTGTGAACATATCAATGAACCTTATCCACAGGACATAAATTCGTGGGATGTGCAACAAATATCACTCGTTAGTGTGACAAACCGCTTACATTATTTCAATCTCTAACGACCGAGATAAAATACTATCTTTTCGATGGATCTGGAAAAACGCTCATATGCCGTTAGGAAAAAGTCAGATATGCTCACAAGGGAAGCTAGTGAGATAAGTGGCTTAAGTTTCCTTTCCCTTCCCATCGAATCGTTAAGCGTCGTGAGAGATGGTAAATTCTCGCTTAACAACCATCTCTCAGATTCGTAGCAATATACAGTTTTGTTATACTCTGAGTTAGTGTGGCTTCACCGCCATCGTAACGACCACAAACATTATATCATGATAGTCATTACGCTAAATAGGGAGCCAGAACTAACGATCTGCGTCTAGCAGGTGAAACTATCAAACTATCACACGTAATTTTCAACCTTATTTCAACTCTCTACACTTAACAACCTGCTGAAATTGTTAAGACACACCATCTTTTATTTTTATTTTTAAAAGAGATAGTTTAATTTATTGTTTTTTTAAAAGTTGAAGAACAAAAATTCTAATCATAGTGTATTTTTTTTTAAATAATGTTGGTCATGGATTTCAGTTTTTATGTTTTGTCTTTTAATGATTCCAGTTATTTAGTTATTTTCCCTCTAACTTCCGCTTCACAGTCCTTGAGCGTCCTTTATATATATATATATATATATATATATATATATATATATATATATATATATATATATATATATATATATATATATATATATATATATATATAATCTTTGTATAGTTGGCAGCAGACTTTCCTCTAAGCATATCGGGTTAAATATGACCGCATTACTGGAGTTGTTGATCTTGTAGAATAAGCTTTCTATGCTTCTATTTTCTTACTCTCTGGATTAAGAAGAACAATAAAGTTACCGAAATTCATGGTAAAGAAACTTTAATGATTATTAAAGGGGATATTTTCTGAAACGTTTCGTTCCACTCTGAAACATCTTCAGGTAAATAATGAATATATGAATTGCAATATTGACTTAAATACAAGTGGGATGAGTGAAATTATATGGGATGAGGTGAAGGGTTGAAGGAATAGTACGCCAGATCAAAGCCGTTTTGCTTTTTCCGACGGATTCGTTCTGGCGTACCCAAATTTCGTTATCCCAGTGAGATTAAACGGCTTCGATCTGTCCTCATGTATATTCGTTACCCCAGCAAGTGATTGCTCGTCTCCAGGGCTTCGCATTTCGCTCAAGGGGCTTAAAAAGCCGGTCTATGAGTCATGTGTTTTTGTATTAGCCCAGTGACCCCTGAAACCTAATGTAGAATAACGTCATCCCCTTGAGGTTATCTTGATAGTCTATTTTAAATTATTACTAACATTAGTCTCCGTGGTGTAGCGGTTAAGACACTCGCCTGGCGTTCTGCGAGCGCTGTGACATGGGTTCGTATCCTGGCCGGGGAGGATTTACTGGGCGCAAATCCTTAACTGTAGCCTCTGTTTAACTCAACAGTAAAATGGGTACTTGGTTGTAAAAACGATCCTTCGTGGGGGTCGTATTCCAGGGACCTGCCCGAAACGCTACGCGTACTAGTGGCTGTACAAGAATGGCCAGACCCGAAGACAACAATTTTACGACACAGGTTTATACTAAACCCATTAACATTCGAATGTACATGATTGGTCACTCCGAAAGGCCAGACAGATCTAAGACTAGTGTGATAAACTCACTTATACCCAGAGCCCCTTACTCATTGTTCCGACTGGCATAACATCTACAAGGAACTGTACAGAAACCTTCAAGTATTAATAAACAAAGGGTTCACGACGAGAGAAGTCAACACCCATATCAGAAAATATTTAGAACAATATTATACCAAAGAGCAACAACCCCCTCGCAAGCAAAGTGGATTTGTAGCTTTGTTTTTAAATCCACTATGAGCTCACTGTATAAATCACTGTATAAATCAGAAGAAAGAATAATCAAAAATATAATTTCAGATAGAGTGACACCGACAGTCCCAGACCAAAACCCTAAAGGGCTGCTGATTAAATACCTAAGAACAGCCCCGATAAATAATACAATCCTCTCCAAAAGCAAATTCGATATTACCAATTTGAGAAGTCATAAAAGATCTTAATCAGATAGTCTAAAACCTTTTGTGCGTTCTGTAATCCTCTTTTTGCTCTACCTCTCACAAGATGTGTATTTGGGTGCACAATAAATGCTCATAGACACCCAACTTGACTTGTGATGTATTTATTATTATAATTCCGATACCATAAAAACCCTTATGGAATCTGAAGCGTTTGAACGCCGTGACTCGTTCGAACTCGTGGCCCGGTCACTGATTTCTGACCCGTGACCTCTCCCCCCCCCTCCCCCCTCCCTCTCCTTCCTCCCAACGAATGTCTGGCGCGAAGATTTACTGCAAAAGTTTTTCCTAATAAATTAGAAGCAAACTTAGCTACCTGGTTCGGGAGATTTATGATCTTAAACTTAGCAACAAATATTTTAATTTGCTGATGCATCATGGGACACAGTCCATGAGGATGTCAAAGTTAATTTTAGGAATCTGTTAGTTATCTTATACTTTTTGTTTTCATATCGCAGAGAAAAGTTGGAATCTCGTGCATATCTTAATTGTGAAAGAAGGCCTTGAAATGTTCTATTTCAGCTTCTTGGTTTGCAATATTTTTCAAATCTTCACGTAACCGGTCGGCCGAGCGGACAGCACGCTGGACTTGTGATCCTGGGTTCGATCCCAGGCGCCGGCGAGAAACAATGGGCAGAGTTTCTTTCACGCTATGCCCCTGTTACCTAGCAGTAAAATAGGTACCTGGGTGTTAGTCAGCTGTCACGGGCTGCTTCCTGGGGGTGGAGGCCTGGTCGAGGACCGGGCCGCGGGGACACTAAAGCCCCGAAATCATCTCAAGATAACCTGAAGAAGATAACCCATTAATCTTTAAGGTAACCTATAAGATAACCTTTAAGGTAAGACCTAGCTTTCTACGTTAAGATAGACTTACATTGTAGATCAAACGATGACTGACACAAATGAGCAATGTTTATGGACTAATCTACCATTACTAGTGGTAGTTGAGCTCCAGCTCCTGGCCTCGAATTTAGGGATTCAAATGATAATAGGTTAGTCGTTCCGTCCTCGGGAAATATCATGCGCATCTTGAAGACAGATCTTGTATCATGATTTAAAAAAAATAGTTAAATCCAAGCAAGTGAATTTTGACGGCACGTAATTCTTATTTAATCTCTATCGAACATATAACAAACTGTTTTGATTTTACTCTCCGTTGTCTCCATTTATGATTAACAATATGTTTTACTGGTCTTTCACGACATACAATCAATTTGGTCGAAATAAACATGCATTTCACTTGAAATTCATTTATTCAACAATATTCTGAAATAAACTACAATTCCTGTTATAAGCTAAGACCATCCAGGTATGTTTGGGATGGGGTAATATCATCCAAGAATGTTTGGCATGATCTAAGACAATCCAATCATGCTTAGAGTGAGTGAGAGAGGGGGAGAGAAGGAGAAGAAACTGGAGAATGGGTCGAGAGAGAGAGAGAGAGAGAGAGAGAGAGAGAGAGAGAGAGAGAGAGAGAGAGAGAGAGAGAGAGAGAGAGAGAGAGAGTGAGTATACGAACAGAACACCTCATAACATATAGAGCTCGAGAAACTTTTCCACCAAACAACTATCAAGTGTCAGCCAAACTCCTCAGGATGAACTTTATGATCCTCGCCGGGGCTCGTTTAGCTCCCAGCCAAGACCTCCCAGTCGCCACAACAACATTTGCCAACACAAGCGGTCAATAAAACATAAATACAACAAATCAGAATTTTGTTGTTTTTGGACTTGCGTCAAGTGTGATATATTTTGCGTTGCTTCATAAAGGATGATGTATTTTGTATTGCTCCATTAACGGATGATGTATTTTGTATTGCTCCATTAACGGATGATGTATTTTGTATTGCTCCATTAACGGATGATGTATTTTGTATTGCTCCATTAACGGATGATGTATTTTGTATTGCTCCATTAACGGATGATGTATTTTGTGTTGCTCCATTAACGGATGATGTATTTTGTATTGCTCCATTAACGGATGATGTATTTTGTATTGCTCCATTAACGGATGATGTATTTTGTATTGCTCCATTAACGGATGATGTATTTTGTGTTGCTCCATTAACGGATGATGTATTTTGTCTGGTGTCAAGCGGGATGATCTATTTACTTTTGCGTCAAATAGGATGATGACATCTCTTGTCTTACATGCCAATGACATGTCTATGTCTGTGTCAAGGGATATGTCTGTGGTGTCAAGGAGAGTAACGCTGATGTTGTTGTCTAAGATTCGCTACCTGGAACAAAAAGTTCCAAGTAGCACGGACTATGGTGAGCCCGTAGTTGTTCTATTTAACGCTGATGATATTACAGACCCCTAATTACTCGAACATATCCGATGGCACATGACCATATCTCAAGACTTAATGAAGAAACGTAATCCTCTTGACATCCTACCATAATTCACCTTCTGGATTCACTAAGCCTGTATGTGTTGACTACGAAGTCTTACCCTAATCAGGCTGACTTACGCTGTGTTTACAAAACAGTTTACGAGTTAATGTCCGCAATAATAACCTTGGGCTAACCACGTGGCTATAAACCGTTTTAATAAATGCAAACTCAGCCGCCATGATCGAGGAGAGATGTAGAGGTTTCGGATGTGGGATACTTAGGTGCTAGTTGACTACTGGCGTTTCGTCCTGCGGCTTTTTCAACACATACCTGCGTAGAGAAAGAGAAATTGATTAGTATAAGAGGCGGTGTAATTCGATTACAATAATGCAAATTATATTAATTAATATGGCTACCTAATTATGTCATTATGGTCTTTTGTAGTCAGAACCCACCATTCTGGCATAATGGGGGCCCTCTATTATGCCACAAGGCCCACCATTTCCTCCCATGCCCATTCAGGTTCGATGGAATGGGGGACGGGAGAGGAAATGTGTTGGAATAAAACTTGCAAGTTTGGTATTCGCCGTTTTCTATACTGAAACGGTTTTTGTGTTCATAAGCTCGATACTTGATACTCTAGAGAATATTCTTTTTTTCAGCGGATTTACGCTTTAATAACGCCCAAACTTTGAAAGTTTGAAATTCAGAATTTTTATAACTGAAATTCAGTTGGCGAAGTCGTTCGTAAAAAGTTTCTGAAATATTTAACCTGACTTGTGTTTATTGTTTTCAACAAAATTTTCAAGCATTTTCGTGAAATATTGGTTTGGAAAATGGTTGTTAATTAATGGACTAGATTACAGGGCAACGTAACAGATGTGGGGATCGCTAGATTTGTTTCAAGCGTAGGTTAAACACGCATGTGAATGAATTAAAGTGGATATAAATAGGAACTGCCTCGTTTGGGCCAATAACAGGTATGTAGGAAGGTGTAGAGGGGGGGGGGCCTCTACACCTTCCTACATACCTGTCATCCCTTTAAGATCTCATAAGCACACCTGTTAAAGGAATCTCGTTGTCAATCTTGACAGTTACAATAGCATTAAAGAGCTTGTTTCCGGCTCCACATATGCGTCACAAGTCAGGTGTGTGACGCATGGATTCCAATGCCCTTCATGCAGTACGGCTCCACATATGCGTCACAAGTCAGGTGTGTGACGCATGGATTCCAATGCCCTTCATGCAGTACGGCTCCACATATGCGTCACAAGTCAGGTGTGTGACGCATGGATTCCAATGCCCTTCATGCAGTACGGCTCCACATATGCGTCACAAGTCAGGTGTGTGACGCATGGATTCCAATGCCCTTCATGCAGTACGGCTCCACATATGCGTCACAAGTCAGGTGTGTGACGCATGGATTCCAATGCCCTTCATGCAGTACGGCTCCACATATGCGTCACAAGTCAGGTGTGTGACGCATGGATTCCAATGCCCTTCATGCAGTACGATACGTAGAGACAAGGCCCCAACTAAACTAATCGTCTTCAACGCAGAATTTTTTTTTTTAAATTTACAAATGTGTAATAAGCAATTTTTAGAAAATCTACCGGAGTTCTGAGGTGACTCGAAGATGCCACCAAGGCTCCCAGCCGCTGAAGCTAGCCACTTGTTATTTATTTTTATGCAATTTTATGCTATTGAGACTGAAATGTGCAAATATTTAATTTTGACAAAATCTGCAATATGCTATTTTATACTGAACAAAATCTGCAATATGCTATTTTATACTGAACAAAATCTGCAATATGCTATTTTATACTGAACAAAATCTGCAATATGCTATTTTATACTGAACAAAATCTGCAATATGCTATTTTATACTGAACAAAATCTGCAATATGCTATTTTATACTGAACAAAATCTGCAATATGCTATTTTATACTGAACAAAATCTGCAAATATACTATTCATATGATAATCAAATCTTAAATATGCAATGTAATACTGTTACTCAAATCTGCTATCATACTCAAATGAGTAAATCTGTATTTTGTAATTTATAATCCTCTATGAATTCTTGTTCATTTCAACAACAGATTTACGCCAGCATTATCTAAATCATTTTGAAAATCAACACCACTTCTAAACAATGTAAAGTGGTTTAAAATAAATTTTATGGTGGTTTAATTGAAAAATTTCTGCTGGTTAAATTAATATTTTCTGGTGCTAGAGCAAATAAAACAAATACCCTTTGTAGTCCTGATGAAAAAGCTTCGTTAGTTCCTTTAGATTACGCTCACACAAGCAGCAAGACACTGGGGAAAAGTGACTAACAATGCCTGGAAACTGGACGAAGTCAAGATAAACTTGCCAAGGCACTTTTTTGAATAACAAAAAAACTAATTTAATCAAAAAAGTTTTGATAGCAATTATCGCACAGCGTAATTTATATTCCGTTGCTTGCGAAAATGATTCCTTTGGATGGTTATCTGGTGAGTATTTTGAGATCCTGCTTATATATATATATATTGTCTTTCTACCCTGCAACCCCTCCACCACCAAAACCCCCTCCCCAAACCCACGCCAACCCCCTCTCCCTCTAATTCATCTCCCACAGTCCGCATCGCTTACCCTTCGCCTAGCTCGTAAAATTTCAAGCTTCCTGCTACACTAATAGCTCCCTGCTACACTGAGCGCTCCCTGCTACACTGAGCGCTCCCTGCTACACTGAGAGCTCTCTGCTACATTGAAAAGTCCCTGCTACACTGAGAGCTCCCTGCTACACTGAGAGCTCCCTGCTACACTGAGCGCTCCCTGCTACACTGAGAGCTCCCTGCTACACTGAGCATCATAGTGAAGAGGACGAGAGACCCAGAATTGTGTTTTTTTTATGAAAATTGATGCTTAATGCTGAAGTAGGAGAGGGTAGGAGGGTATTCACCTAGTTGTGCTTGCGGGGGGTGAGCTCTGCTCTTTCGGCCCGCCTCTAAATTGTAAATTAACTATTAATAACCGCTAATTATCTATTCTTTTGTCTCACACACACACACACACACACACACAGGAAGCAGGCCGTAACAGCTGCCTATCTCCCAAGTACCTATTTACTGTTAGATAACAGAATCATCAGGGTGAAAGAAACTCTGTCCATTTTGTTTCTGCCATCACCGGGCATCAAATCCGGACCCTATGATTACGAGTCCAGAGCGCTGTCCACTCAGTTATCAGGGCCCCTATTAAGAGGGCCTGAAGTGTAAGGGAAGTGTGAGAGTGTCGACGGTTGCAAGTGGACGGTAAGAATAGTGTTGCAGTGATCGTTACAAGTATTACTGACAGGCGATTGCTGCATTCATATTAATTTATTGCAATAGGAATGTCATTATTATCTCATTTGCCGCTATTGTGTCAGTGATATACGGCTGCAAAATGAGCATTGTCTTATTCGTTTTTATCTAATTCTCCACACACACTATGCTTCCCCGGTCGCCAGGCGCCGCCCCCTCCCTCGTGTACCACACACACACACACACACACACACACACACACACACACACACACACACACACACACACACACACACACACAGGAACCTGTACACCTGTTGATTGACGGTTGAGAGGCGGGACCAAAGAGCCAGAGCTCAACCCCCCCAAGCACAACTAGGTGAGTACAACTAGGTGAGTACACACACACACACACACACACACACACACACACACACACACACACACCTTTCCCACCTCCATTTCCCATCTACTCCCTCTCTCCTCTTATCACTGTAGCCATTTCTCCTATGCACGATCTTCACTGTAACCAAATGGATGCCTGTTGAACGCATTTTTTTTTCTTTTATTTGATTAACACATTATGGTACATCTGCATTTATGCAGCTGCCCTAGACTTTTTTCGTTAATTAATATATTAGGTACATCTGCATTAGTGCAGCTAACTTAGACTATATGAAGGGGAGTACAGTGTGTCAAAAAGCTAACTATGTGATGTTAAAAAATCCCCATCACACAGGATGGGTAAAGTCTGCACTGGCAGACTCCGGGTGCATTATGAGGATATCATCATCAACACAAGAGTGAATAGGGTAGCAGTGATACTAGAAGTCCCCATCTCGCAGGATGGTTAGTCATACAGGGTCATATGTTCAGTAGCCTGCACTGGCAAATTTTGGGTGTAATATGACGATATCTTCAAGAACACGAGAGTGAATGAAGTAATTGCAAAGCTCCAGGTACCTCATGCCAACGGGTCTGAATGGTCTAATAACTGGGCATTCGGTGATGTAGTGTGGAATATCATGCCGCAGTTCCTGCTCACAGAGTTTGCACCTGGAGTGCTCAGGATTAGGAGATCCGTCACCTGTAGCCACCTGCCACAGGTAACGCTAACCCAACCTGATCCTTGCAACCATTGTGTCGCATAGTCTAGTGGACGTTTTATGCTGCCCATAGATATGCCCATAAATAAATAAACCTGTCCTAGCTTATCTGTTATTCAAATTATAAAATCTATGGACTCGGCGCTAAATATTTCACGTCTGCAGATTTCTAGGAGGACGGGTATTGGGGTCGGGTTCCCCTTCTGGGAGACACTGAGCCGCTTTCACCCTGTCTCCTCTTTTTTTTCACTCCTGTCTCCCTTTTCACTATAAAATCACCACTAATCTAGTAAAATTTAATGAGGCTAGCCTGAAGCATCTGGCCTCAACTCTTGAACTGACAAACATGCAGACATTATTTCATATAGTACATATATATTCTGCCTTTAGTTCTTATAGTGTACTTTGAGCATGTGCATATTAACTTATGTTAATGGCCACCAAGCTTGAAAATCAATTACTAATTCCTTGAGGTAGGACATTTGATTATTTACTGAAGATCTATATTGTTGATGTATTAAATTAAGACTACTTAAATGCCAGAAATTATTTTAGTGATAGCCATGTGATATATATTGTGCATTTATGGGCATTTAATGTGCTATTAAGATTCTAGATTGTTTACAGCACACTTTCTCACAGTTGTAATGAAAATAGCCAAGCTGTTATTACCATTCATTTACATAGGAGATTCTTGTGAGCACGAGACAATAAAGTACTAAGATTTTATTCAGAGAATGAACAAAATTACTTATAATTTTGTTCTTCTCTACTGCTGTGAGAGGTGAAATCGAGGTCTAAGATTCAGTGTTTATAGGTCAGAGAAACCTAATACAATTGAGTGGGGATTTATTGATTTTAAGAGTCCACCTGAGGGTGTAAGGGGTTGGTTATCGGGGTTTTCACTGTTATAAGCGTGTCGACATATGATAGCAAAGCCAAGGTGGTCATAGAAGACTGATAGCAACTGCTAAAGACCACATTTTTCACGGCCAGAAAGACTTCTGATTCCACTGTGTACTGTGAAGTCACATAGGTGACTGTCAACATATCCTCCAAAAACTTGTGGGTATAGAATGATTCATTCTCCTCTCTCTCTCTCTCTCTCTCTCTCTCTCTCTCTCTCTCTCTCTCTCTCTCTCTCTCTCTCTCTCCGTGTGAGCCAATGCTTTCAAGGTAGACGCAGTCACAGCTTCGATTGGTTTCAGAAACTTACTTCCAGATAATATTTAGCTTGAGGTGCTGAGTGGTAGTTGAATGCTTTTATCTTAAGAGATACCTGGTCTGATTAGGTATACACTACCTCATCAGCCGCTCCGAACCAGTTCTCAAGAGAGAAGCCTTTTTGGCTACTCACGGCGCCAGTTTCATCTAGGAAACTCCAGTACCAACTATAGATTATTATGGAATCACGACTAACTAGAAAGACATTTATAGATCCCAGAGGGATACTATAGTGGCTATAAAGAGCTTTTTCCTCCTAATAAAAAAAGTTTTTTGTGATCTTTGACGCGTTAATTGTTGAGTGCTCGTAGTGTCTGTGAAGGCATCAAGCCAGAGGGCACTGGGGCAGGTACTATACAGTACATGCACTCGAGCCGGTACAAGCACTCCAGCCAGTGCCTGTACCGGCTCGAGTGATGAACTGGAGAAAGTACGATGTGGTTCATCGAAAAACGATGGTGCAGGAGGGAGGTAGAGTGGAAGGGGGGAAGAGGAGGAGACGAAGAAGAGAAAGATAGGAGAGAGTATTTGGGTGAGCGAGATGATGGATTTTGAAAGTTAGGGCAGAAATATTCAAAAATTTCTGAGGCTGATGTATTCTCGCAATAAGGCGGCAGTTTTTCGAGATTTTGTAGGTGGGTGGTGTCTGTGTGTGTGTGAGATAATATGTCTGTGTATGCGTGTCTCCATGTCTGCACACCCGAAAACAGAAGTAAAAATTCCATTCCATAAAGACAAAACTTCACAGACAAGACACTTTTTTTTAATAACCTTTTTTCCTGATTTTCTTCTTTTTTTCCAAGAAAAAGACACTTCTTTTTTTTTGTAAATGCGTCACAAAACCCGACACCCCTTAAGCCTTAAGTCTTGCAGCCCTAAGACTTATCAAGAGCCACATTCAGGCAATGTAAAATGTGTTGGAAAAGTCTTTTTTGTTTTAAATCTCAGTAAACCTCTATTGGCAGTCACCAAGATACAAGACGCATCACAAACAAGACCGATCACCAGTGAATTTTAAAACCTAACTTAACCTAACCTAACCTCAGTATACATGCGCTGAGAAGCAGGGATATATACCTCTTGGTGAATTTAATTTCTTGGTGAATTTAAAAGTACAAAATAATGATTTCTGTTAAGTGTACAACTGTTCAGATTTTGAACATTTCTTCCATAGTCGCAATGGGAATTATTATTTTTGCTATGTATGTGCGAGAGAGAGAGAGAGAGAGAGAGAGAGAGAGAGAGAGAGAGAGAGAGAGAGAGAGAGAGAGAGAGAGAGAGAGAGAGAGAGAGAGAGAGAGAATTCGAAGGAGGGAAGATCCACCTCATTAGCAAAGAGGGATTTTATAATGTAGCTCTAACCTGCATTTACATCCTTTACCCCAAACCTTAACACGATACAACGACAGAGCTGCTGTTTAACTTTGATTAACAGCGTCAGTTAAACACGTCTGAAACTGGATACCATCTGCGAATTCATTAGAAGTTAGGTAGTTAAACAGACGGGGAAAACTTTTTTTTTGCCCAGTACATGGAATTCCAAACCTTGTCTGGATTTTTAATGTATATTAAGCTTTAAATTATGGAACTAGCTTGAAACGCTTGGAATCAGTTGATTTTTTATGATTATAAGGAAATTGGAATATATAATAATATAAATTCACTCTGAAACTCGATTTATATGTTAGGTTAGAATAATTTGCAGGAAATGAAGTAATTAAAATTATATATCACAAAACATTGTCAAGCAATGTAAAGAGCAGTCACACAGAAGAAGCACAGTGTAACCCCTCAGGGAGAAACGAGGCCAAGGTTCGAGTCTCTCTATGTCTGCCAAAGTCAAAACTAGCATTAAAAGGAATCCAACTTTCACATTATACCATGAAATAATGATGTAATTATTTCACTAATTACATAACAATTTATTTAAATGCACGTACACTAGCTCTTTCTCACGTACTGATACAGAGGTACAAATGAGAACTGTAGTGATGGAATTAACTAAGATTCAATTACCTGGATGTCTTATAGAGAGAATAAATATCTCGTAATATGAGCTTGACTTCAAGCCTTACAATTGTTGAGATATCTAAGGTCAACAATATGTATATGGGTATCAGAAATTCCCTAATTTCTAAACTCATTTAAAAGACTCGTCTTCAAAGCTGTTCTGAGAAAATTGATGAATCCCTCAAAGATTGCACTCAAGAACTAACCTCGAAGACAGCCCTCAAGGATTCATTTACACTCCTAAAATGGGTGATATAAATTTTAAGAATTCTCTTAAAAATGTACAATGAGATGGTTTCGAAATCGTAAACAATGTCACCGAAAATTTATTAAACACACTCCTATTTATATTCAGGCATTTACAAAAAATAAATCATTTGAGAAAACTGGCAATTAAAGGTTGTTTTTCAGTAATAAATTGTCAGCGTTGTGTCGGGGGAGAGGGGAGGACCCTATAGTTCGGACAGTTATAGTGTGTAAATTGTCTGGTTTTCCTATAGGTGGGGTCGTTAGCCCCGTTCTGCCTTCTGATAATATATATATATATATATATATATATATATATATATATATATATATATATATATATATATATATATATATATATATATATATTCAAATCCTCTGCATATATAGCCTCAGATACAAATCTGAGGCTGTTTGCCCACATCCTATATTCTTTTATTTAGTAAATTATGCAACAATTTTAATTAATAATAATATTTTTATTAATGAAAGTCTTTGTATAGGGCAAAATTAATTAAAACTTCGCATATCATAATTTATTATATACAATTCAGCAAAACAGTTTCGATATGATTTGAATATTAATGTGAACCACATTTTTCAAATGCATCATAATTCGCATGTCACCGGTGTCAATGATACTATAATACACTAAGAATTAATATTTTTGTGCAGACTGGCGCCTGTAAATTAGTGTATATACATATATATAATATATATATATATATATATATATATATATATATATATATATATATATATATATATATATATATATATAATATTAGTATAGGAATGCCTGTCTGTTTAAAATTGAAGGTCAGACGCCTGGGGGTAGCCTCACTACAGTCAGCAGGGAGATTGGTCTGGGGTATGGGATGAACATAGGGTGGTCGTGAGCAAAGGAAGCCTTTGCCTTTCCAACTGATATTGGAAACAAATCTTGCTATTCATAATTTGTCCGTACTCCCATAAAACAGACGACCCTCCCTGTGCTTCAAAGGTTTGTGAGGTCAGGCCACTGTTGTTACATGAAGTTTCTTGTTACTGCGTCGCATCAGAGTATAAGTAGTAGTACTTAAGAGTATTGCTTTCGTACTAAATGTTATGGGGGGAACGACTTTAACAACCATCCAGGTTGTTAACGACCCACACGGCGTGGCTCGTCCGGTGGCGGGAATTCTGTTGGCCAATCAGAATCACCGGGCGAGGCAATGAGTACAGGTCAGAACCTGGGCAGGGCAGTACTCTACACACTCTTCCACCCTGTCGACATGGCCTAGTTGTGTGACCAGCCGTATGGCGACATTGTGACGAGGTGATCCACTCTCTTGTGAAATACGACCCGTGGAAGATAGTGACTGTCAACGCCGTTGACAGTGTTAGATATCTACCGTCGACATCAGGATAATAATATTGAGCCACGAGAAGGTAGAAAAGTTCTACAGACGATTGCGTTACCTGTATGTGTATACCGTCGTGTCAGTGTAGTTGGCGGAGGGTCTCAAGAACTGTCTTGCTGTTACGTAGTGGATACTGACAAGAGAAGTAAAAGGGTTCAGAAGAGAACCATTATCACTACTGAGTAACGCTGCTCTTTGTTATTGTACTCATATATATATATATATATATATATATATATATATATATATATATATATATATATATATATATAACTGTACATCTAATGTAGTGTTCAGTAATTTGTATATATAACTCGACATATAAGATACCCACGTTTTTGGGTAATGTAGATAAATATCCATGGTAAAATTTTTACCTATATTTTATTTTTGTCCTTAGTCAGGGCTCAGTTATGTACGTGTGTTGCACGTACATAATGTCGTACGTACATGCACGTAACAGGTCAGGTTGAGGTGGACGACACCTGACTAAGTCGGATAATACCAGATTTATCTATAAACTATAGTTATCAGAGTAATTATTCACTAGAAAAGAATAAATTGTGTTGGGCTATGTAATCGACAGTTCGATCCCAATACTGTCTCAAAGTAAAGGGGGGTAACTATTCTTCTTTTTTAGTATGTCACACCACTAAGCTCCTCTGACCGGCGACTTTCCACACATTAGACAATTATTTTTGTTTATAAGAGACAGATCAGAGAGTCAGAGATTGAAACAGACAGTATATGGAATCAACGGATAGATGAAAGACATACATACATTCATACACATATTATGTATTATATATGTACATATGACTGTTAGAGTGGGATCTACTTTTATATTAATCGTAATTTGTGAATTGAGAAATATTCTATCGTAGAGACATTAACCAATGTATACTTATTTTCAGTTATTATAAATACATTGTAATGAAAACATTTTAATTTCTCCGCAATATTATCGTGTGTCATTACCTTTCTGTACTCGTATGAGTTAACTTGAATAGAACTGACGAATATCCGTGATTCCTACCCTGTGGCCATGCTTGTTGAAGTCTCGTGTTCTCTCTCTCTCTCTCTCTCTCTCTCTCTCTCTCTCTCTCTCTCTCTCTCTCTCTCTCTCTCTCTCTCTCTCTCTCTCTCTCTCTCACTGCTCCTCTATCCCTCATTTGCCGAAACGCGCTTCACAGGGGACAGGAAAGTGGCGTCGCACTCGGCATACACGACAAGACTTGATGCAAGTAACAGATGGGTGGCAGGCCGGGCCACAGGCTCGGGCGACATGCCCTTAACTGTGACCTACTGTGCTATGATATGTCACTCACACAGCAAAGTAGACAGATAGGAAGGTAGGAGGTAATGATAGCAGGCATGCGTGCAGGCCAGACCACAAGCAGGAATGCAAGAATACAGGCAGGCAGGCAGGCAGGCAGGCAAGCAGGCAGGCAGAAAGATAATCAGTGAAGCAGGCAAGCAGAAAGATAATCAGTGATATCTTTCAGGCAAGGCAGGCAAGCAGACAGGGAGAGCTGTATGCTAGGAGAGAGGTTTGGAGATACTAGGAGAGCTGTATGATATATATATATATATATATATATATATATATATATATATATATATATATATATATATATATATATATATATATATATATATATATATATATATAATACATATATATAATGGGGGAGTACCACCTCTGGCTGGAAGAAAGGGACTCTGACACTGCAAGGAAAATACAGAAAAATGTATTTTAATTTTGTGTGTGTGTCTATTGCAATTGTGAGATTGAAAACTCTTCACTACCTAAATGTGATCCTACTTTCAAGCTTAATAATACAGCCGGGATTCCCGAAACCTCTAATGGCGGCCAGCTTAGTCACGTGGTGAGTCATTCTCTCTGCTTAATGGGGGGAATTAGGCTCGTTCGAATCCAGATAATCTAATCCCGAGTTATGACGGTCGGAGATAATGAAGAAGATTCGATCGGATGACACACACGTGGAAGACGCCGAATAAGCGATAACTAGATCACCGAAGAGTCGGTTACCCTCAGTCTGAGATGATGCTAACTTCCATTTGCTATATATATAGATAGATATAGATAACGGCGGTTAACAGCAAGCTTTGCATTATTCGCAGTTTACTTTGCAAACTCGGCATATTTTTGTTTACTTATAGATACGGGAACAGACTCCTGTTAGAAGTCTGACGCCTGTTTGACGTCTGCCTCCTGTTAGAAATCTGACGCCTGTTAGCAGACCGAGATCTTTCCTTTACCATAGCTCATACTAAGCCTTTCCTTACTAGTTTTCCCCCTGGAACACGATCCGTCAGGCGGTTAACAACCAATCACCCAATTACTGGTGGGCAAGAGACGTTAACAGTTACGTACTGACACACACTATATCATCTCAGGCCAGGACTCGAACCCAGACACAAGTTGTGCTACATCTACGCCACCAGCAAATGTATGCCTTTGTCCCTCATGCCTCGTATTTGTATGATGCGTCTAGTTCAGGGATATCATATTTTTTTTATTTAAATGTATTTCGCCTATTATTAATAACTGATATTAATAATTGATATTAATAATTGCAACAATTTTACACCACGAATCAGTTTGGGTGCGCGCGTGCATATGTGGGTGGTTGAGAGCGTGCGTGAGTGGTTGAGAGCGTGAATGAGTGGCTTAGTGCGTGCGTGAGTGGCTTAGTGCGTCCGTCAGCGACCGAGAGCGTGAAACTTTCCACATGTTAGTAGAAAGCAAGCGAGGGGAAAACAGCTGAAAAGGTGGAGCGCATTAGGCACCAGCCCGTGGCAAAATTCCACACTGTCTGTCTGGACTCAGCATCGTACTCAGTCTTCATATATCTGTCACAGTGGCTCCATTACACGCTAAATGGAGCGGAACAAGGGTGCACCATCTCACGCTGGAAACTACTGCAATAAATGCCTTTGACAACGATTCATCCTGGGTTAAATAAAGGGGGGGATTTCGAAGTTTTTTAAAGTAAGGGATTCCAAATTTTGCTTTTATGTAATGGTTTTGTTTCTAGAAGTGTTTTTTCTGTGGTGAGTGTGGAGGTGTATTATGAGTGTGGGGTGTGTATAATGAGCCCTTGGACCCCCCCCCCCCCCCGCCTTTATTTCAATTTTATTGTTATTGAGTCCTGTCTTTGCTTTTAGTGTCGTATTTATTACGTATATCTCTCTCACCAGTCCGACTCCTAAGGGTTCCCAACGTCAAGAAAACAGTCAGTTTAAAGTAGTCTCTCCTAACCTAAGCAGAGGACCCAAAACAGAAAACGGGACAGTACGCCATTTTCGCGAACCGCTTCCATTTTTCCTAGTAAGACAATTTTTGGCCTTATGTAACGCATACGAGCGAAAAGTGACGTTCTTTGTAGGACAGGTTGCCCTCTCACACACACACACACACACACACACACACACACACACACACACACACACACACACACACACACACACACACACACACACACACACACACAAACACAACTAGGTGAGTACAACTAGGTGAGTACACACATCTTGGTAGGGTCTGGTAGCTGAGTGGACAACGCGCAGGGCTCGTAATTCTGTGGCCCGGCTTCGATTCCCGAACCAGGCAGAAACAAATGGGCAAAGTTTCTTTTACTCTGAATGCCCCTGTTACCTAGCAGTAAATAGGTACCTGGGAGTTAGACAGCTGTTACGGAGCTGCTTCCTGTGTGTGTGTGGGGGGGGGGATTAGTAGTTAGTAACAGTTGATTGACAATTGAGAGGCGGGCCGAAAGAACAAAGCTCAACCCTCCCGCACACCTAGGTGAATACAACTAGGTGAATACACACACGCCAATAAGTCCTCTTATCCTGTCCTATTCCTTTCCTGCGCTATATAGTCATACTGGCGTATGGATTTCAACTTACAAAAACGATACAGCATTAAGCCTTCAGATTTCTGCAGGAATCCTAAAAATTCTGTAATAGATCTCGCTGATCTTCCCCCGTCTCTTGTGACAGACTCGGCCAGATCTCTGTAACCTGTCTTTTCTTTGACTTGCAATTCCTTACTTTCCGGATGAAAATGATTCATTTTCCTTATTTTGAATTTTGTAGACTTGAACTGCAGCGAGAACTTGTCAAACGATGCATTCAGTCAGTTCTTTACGAGGCAACTTGCAATAGCCTACCGCAATTACCACTCTCATTATTTTTGCGTCGTCTGCGAGCATTGATAAGAATTCTTGTGTGTGTGTGTGTGTGTGTGTGTTCACCTAGTTGTGTTTGCGGGGGTTGAGCTTTGCTCTTTCGGCCCGCCTCTCAACTGTCAATCAACTGTTTACTAACTACTTTTTTGTTTCTCTCTCCACACCACACACACACACCAGGAAGCAGTCCGTGACAGCTGACTAACTCCCAGATACCTATTTACTGCTAGGTAACAGGGCCATTCAGGGTGCAAGAAACTTTGCCCATTTGTTTCTGCCTGGTACCAATCGGTGTCTGGTGCCTGGTTCTGCCTGCCAATCGGATGATCGGTTGATTTATCAACCAATTGGATGATCGTCGCCTATTTCATTAAGACTGAATTCCTTGAGACTGAATTCATTTCATTCTCAAGACTGCGTCAAGAATAGTTATCATGGTCATTAAGAATACCTCGTTACAGCCCCCATAGACTCTTTTTACCGTTCGTAATCAACTCATCCTCCTGATTTTATAGTACTCTTTGTAACTAAAATGCACCATAGTACAAACATTGACATTCTAAGCCATTAAATAGTAGAACTTTGTACTATTCACTTTATAGCCTGAAAAAAAATGAAGCTAAAAACAAACTTAAATATTCCTAGGCCTAGTATAGTATACATATGTACAATATTAGGCCTCAAATAGCATGCATTAGATCTAGGAAGGTTAGGTTAGGTTAGTTTGTCTTTGCAACATAAGTAGAAAATCGTTTACCAGTTGGTCCGAATTCAATAGTACCGATTGCTACTTTCTAATAGTGTTGTACGTCGGTATATGTACTATGGTTATCTTGAGATGATTTCGAGGCTTTAGTGTCCCCGCGGCCCGGTCCTCGACCAGGCCTCCACCCCCAGGAAGCAGCCCGTGACAGCTGACTAACTCCCAGGTACCTATTTACTGCTAGGTAACAGGGGTTCTCATCCTTCCTATAAGTGCTATCTAAACAGGAGGATATTTGTGAGGAAGATGTGTCAGTAAGATATAAGAACTTCAGTATAGAGCCACTTCATGTAGCGACACATTATAGAACTTCAGTATAGAGCCACTTCATGTAGCGACACATTATAGAACTTCAGTATAGAGCCACTTCATGTAGCGACACATTATAGAACTTCAGTATAGAGCCACTTCATGTAGCGACACATTGCAGGAATGTATCTGCTTAGGCATGCTTTCCATGAACTCTTGCAACATCTGCAACCGTACTACCAGGCAAAAAATAGTGACAGCTACAAGGGCATTAACAGCATAAGGTATTAAGTTTTTTTTTCCCCCACATATGCCTCCATATTTATCCCCATCTGGAACTTTTCCATCTATCGATAAGTTCTAAACTTCTATTTAAATATGTTATAATATTCTTGCTTCTTAACTTCAAGAACTTATATTAAAATTTGTATAATTTATACACACGTCGGCATTAAAAACAGTCTATGAGAGCCAATAATTAATTTAAGTGTTATGTAGATTTTAAGCTCAAAGTCATTCTAGATAATAGAAGTTCCTTTACTGAATTTTTTACTGATAGCCCCCCAGCCCCCGCTACGTGCCCTGAGGTTCACTCTGAAATAGGATATTACTGGCCGGCTCGGAGCAAACAAAATTTTAATTGAGCGAGCACAAAGGAGTTGAAGCTATCATCCTCCTCCAGTGTCGCTCTTTAAGTGAGAGTGTCGTGAGGGCACTCACCTAGTTCTCTGCTTGCAGGGGTTGGGCTTCAGCTCCTTGGTCCTGCTTCTAAAACATCACTCACCCGGTGTATAGGTTCCTGAGACTGTATCATATCTACATTTGAAACTGTATGGAGTCTGCCTCCACCGTAGGAGCCGGTCGGCCGAGCGGACAGCACACTGGGCTTGTGATCCTGTGGTCCCGGGTTCGATCCCGGGCACCGGCGAGAAACAATGGGCAGAGTTTCTTTCACCCTATGCCCCTGTTACCTAGCAGTAAAATAGGTACCTGGGTGTTAGTCAGCTGTCACGGGCTGCTTCCTGGGGGTGGAGGCCTGGTCGAGGACCGGGCCGCGGGGACACTAAAAGCCCCGAAATCATCTCAAGATAACTCAAGATAAGATAACCGTATTAATTCCTAATGTATTCCATTTATTAACCACTCTGAAGCTGAAACAAATCTTTTCTAATGTCTCTCATTTCGGAGCAACATTTCTAACATTTGTTGACCAGACCACACACTAGAAGGTGAAGGGACGACGACGTTTCGGTCCGTCCTGGACCATTCTCAAGTCGATTGTCTTGCAGGGGCAATCACAATCAACTTGAGAATAGTCCAGGACGGACCGAAACGTCGTCGCTCCTTCACCTTCTAGTGTGTGGTCTGGTCAACATGCTTTAGCCACGTTATTGTGACTCATCGCCTGCATTTCTGACATTTTCCATTCTTCGAGGATTTCATCTCACCGTTGGTACCTTGTGTCCGGTCTTCTGCTCCCTACACCTATTCTCATAACTTTACATTAGCTTGAATTAAACTATAGTATGCGCTTGTTGGACCATAACTTAAGTTTGTCTAGGTCATCTTGTAGTCTCTTGCCGTCTTCCTCTCCCTTAATCCTTCTAATAATTTTAACATCATCAGCAATGTATTCCTTCTGGAAGGTCGTTTATGTATATCAGGAACAAGATAGGTCCGAGTTTAGAACAATATGGGATGTCTCTTGTGGCATTTCGCCTTTATAAGATTTCCTCCCTCATTATAACTCGCTGTTTTCTGTTGCTTAGGTACTCCTTTATCCATTGGAGCATCTTAACTGATTGTTTCTCCCAGTTATGCAACAACCTTGCTGGGGTACTAAATCAAAGGCTTTCTAACTGAACAAGAAAATGCAGTACTTGCTGTCATCTAACTTTCTGGTTCGTCTCCTGTTTCCAGAGACCTTTTATACACCATAGAAAGTAGCATACACACACACATAGTTATTCTGTGGTCAGATTATCCATGTTGAAATATCCATGGTGAGATTCGGCCAAATTCAACAGCGTTTATCACATAGAGGTTCGAGCAGATGTTTCCTAATCCCTGGTACTTTAAAACTTTTCCAAAGGTGCTTGGTTTACCGCCTCTCGACCCTTTCTCTCATTTCAGGGTCTTCTCCTTGCTCTACTGTGAAGATCTCCTGGAAGATTTTGTTGGGTACTTCATACACCTTGCCATTCTCTGTGCACCTGTCCTCCCGCTTTCTCAGTTTCATCGCCTGTTCTTGCACGGTCGTTTTGCTCGTGATGGGGCTGTGGCGCAGATTTGGTCGGGGTCTTGGCTTTATTTGGTATGTCATTTTCATACTGTGTGTGTGTGTGTACTTACCTAATTGTGCTTCCGGGGGTTGAGCTCTGGCTCTTTGGTCCCGCCTCTCAACTGTCAATCAACTAATGTACAGGTTCCTGAGCCTACTGGGCTCTATCATATCTACACTTGATGTATCTACACACCTTTTTGTTGCTGGACTCGTCAACCAGGCTGTTGGACGCGGCTGCTCGCAGCCTGACGTATGAATCACAGCCTGGTTGATCAGGTATCCTTTGGAGTGCTAATCGAGTTCTCTCTCAAACACTGTGAGGGGTCGGCCAGTTATGCCCCTTATGTGTAGTAGTAGATACATGAGTAGTAGATAAAGTAATAGTGCATGAGTAGATACGAGTCGATTGTGCGGTATGAATATGAAAATCTAAGAGTTGATGGAGTAGAAATAGACATTCGGAGAAGAGACTACAGAATGTAAACGCCATAGAAATATGTGGTGTGCAGAAATAAATTAAAATCAAAATTGAGAATAGGGTACAGAGCTGGTTTCGCCATGTGGGGCGAATGGATTCTAAAACTCCACTACGGGTTCACCATAGCCCGTGCTACCGGGAACTTTTGTTCCGAGTAGCTGAATCTTTAACAACAACAACAACGAATATATTGTTGAATATGACCGAAGGGGTAAGATTAATAATTCTAACATGAATCTTCTCAATATTTCTTACATTTTTCTTCACTGTCGAGGATAATTGAAAAATTAACTCTCCAAAATTCATTCATTATTTTTGGTCTGACGCCTGAACGCGTTTCGTAATGCTTCTTACATTTTCAAAGACTAGTTTACACATAACATACATCATACTTATACTCGTTTTGGGTGAGGTGATATGGCACAAAAGTTTGGGTGAGGTGAAAATTGGAATCGGGTTAATTATATGTAAACGAATGTGTTATATGTATGCAAATAAATTTAATAGGCTGTTATCCAAAAAATAACAATATATTTTCAAAGAATTTCGTTCCATTTTCAACAATTATTGCTTCCTGATTGGCCATTTTTCCTCTTAAATATTTATAACTTTCATTAATCAATCATCTGTTACTCTAGGATTTTTTTTCTTCAAATGATCTGGAGAGCAAAAGCCCTAAGCATAATCTAATAAAATCAGATGTAGAAAATAGGATGAAAAAATCTGGTTAACTTGAAGGGTTCAGCCTCCGGTTATGCGGAAATTTGACAGCTTGACGAATGACGGAAAAAAATGCCAACTTAAGGCTATAATAATGCACGCTATTGGCGCGCCAGTTGCTACATGGTCATGTTTGATCAAATGAAAATGTGCATTTCCTCCTCGGCCGTTTATTACACACACACACACACACACACACACACACACACACACACACACACACACACACACACACACACAGTAATGTGAATGAGAACTGGCGGTGCTGTGCCCAAGATTAATGTCCTCCAGAACAATTGATGATGGCGCCCGTTGGTGTGTAGCTGTAACTGATGAGGCTTCGAGCCCAAGCGCCATTTCTTTGCTTACTAGAATAATGTCACAGGCCCTCATGATACCGCCTGCGGTGAACTACAAGGAAAATGGGTTATGAACCAATAGTCTAAAATACTCGTAATTTTAATCTCGGTAAACCTCTCGTCAAACAATGGATTTCTTGGGCACATGATCTGCAATAATTATAATATTACCTTGGAATGACTTGTACAGTGTTAACAAGTTTCATTTCCACGACAATGGGAAACTATACCAATTCCTGAATAGTGTTGTGGGGGGATGTTTATTGGAGGAATAACCAAGGTACCTGGTTAGCCTTTTGGCTAACCAAGATTTAGCAAAAGAGTTAGAATCATGATTAGCCTTTTTGCTAACCCAAGAGTTTCATTTTACCAGTCACTTTATTTTCTTGTCTGGCCCTCTTCTCACCTTCGATTGCGCAAATTCCTCTTTTTAACACTCCAATATCCCAGGTATTTAAAGTGATTGCCCCTCTTCCATGACCTTGCTATTCTCTTTTTATTTCGCACACACACACAATCTCTCTCTCTCTCTCTCTCTCTCTCTCTCTCTCTCTCTCTCTCTCTCTCTCTCTCTCTCTCTCTCTCTCTCTCTCTCTCTCTCTCTCTCTCTCTCTCATACATATACACATTCACTCTCTACAGAAAGAACTATTTATTATCTGCATGTATAATAAATAGTTGTTGCATTTTATACATGCAACTATTCTCAGTAATTAAGATTCTAATTAAGACTCAATAAGATTCTCAATCTCAACTATTATCATCCCAGAACAGCCTCACTGCCCACCACTGCCACACCCCGACCAATGCCACACCTGCCTCACTCCCCACCTGGCCCATACCACACCTGCCTCACCCTACACCTGCCTCACCTCACCACCACAACTTTCCCCTCGTTACAGTCTTTATCTAAACCTCTCATAGATAAGCACGAGCCAACATGTCAGCGCTGACAATTTTCTTTATCAATATTCATTGTTATTGCAATATTTTGTGACGGGGGGGGGGGGTAAGCTTATCAGGGATTAGGTTTCCCAATCGACTTGAGAATGGTCCAGGACGGACCGAAACGTAGTCGTCCCTTCACCTTCTAGTGTGTAGTCTGGTCAACATTAAGTTCTCTCTCATCCTTCATTTTCTTCAGTGGTGTTGCAGAAGTTTCTTAGGTGGATTAATTTACACGTCAGTAACTATTCCTTCGCTATTTGTATCTTTTCCATCAGTGCTTGTTGCTATTTCTTCATTATTATACATTTGTATCGCAAATTCCTTTATTACCCTACTTTCCTAAATTATTTCTTTGGCAAACTACTAAGCACGGGGTTCATCAAACTGTTGCTACTTCTGTGTTACGGAATGCCTTATCGTGTTATTGCGTCGCATAAAAAAATGGCACTGTTATTTAATAGTTATACTTTCAATATTTCAGGGAGAACAAGGTTAACGACCGTGAAGGTCGTTAACGGTCAGCACGGTGTGGCTCGTCTGGTGGCGGGAATTCTGTTGGCCAATCAGAATCACCGGGCGAGGTAATGAGTGCTGGTCAGAGCATGAACTGAACAGTACTCTACTCACTCTCATTCGGTCGACATGCCGTCGTCGTGTGTGTGTGTGTGTGTGTGTGTGTGTGTGTGTGTGTGTGTGTGTGTGTGTGTGTGTGTGTGTGTGTGTGTGTGTGACCGACCAGTTTGCCCCCAGGTGTGACGGCGTGTTCCACATCTCCAGCGACACGGACCTTAGGACGGAGTGGCTTGGTCGACTCCGTATGACGTCTTTGAAATCTACCGCTGCTCTGAATTATTGGACCCAGTCCGAAAAGTAGATGGTCCTTAAGAGTTGAATCGACTGACGAGTGGTATGTACATAAGGTTTTGGTGAATATATTACTGTACATACAAGTACAGTGTCTTATATATCTCTTTAACTGTACATATAATGTACCCCCGTGTTTTAGTGATATAGCTGAATATATCCATTTAGTCTTTTCCAAAATTATTTCTTGTCCTCAGTCAGATCTCGGAGAATTAAGTGTGTCGCACCTGACAATAGGTCATGCTGAGACTGACACCTGAAAAAAATCAAAGTATCCAGTTGGATTACAAAGCATAAGAAAAGCACCTACAAAACAAACCTATTTTAAATGTGTTGGGGTTTCGACAGTTCGATCCCAACCTCTGGCACTGGCATCACAAACATACAAATTTGAGTAAGGCTAGCCATATGCGTCTGGCCTCCATCTGTGGACAGACATATATTCTTATCGGCATATCTATTAAACTACACAATAAACAATACCGGTAGTCAGAATTACGATTCTCCCAAAATGACGAAAAAATTGTGTGTAGTGAATTGTTAACTATGCCTTGAGGCAGTCATGTTACTGATTACCGATGGGTGTTGGATTCCTTGCCCCAGGACACTCAGGGTTCAGTCGCGAAGCCAACGAACGCTGACACGAACCTTTGAAGCCGAGATCAGAACGTGTTCAGGGATCGTATTCAAATGGGAGACTGTCATGTCACTTTGAAGACGGAGTCACCAAGTGTTATCAAACAGGACACAAGCTAAATATCGCCGTTGTGTTCTGAACTTTCTGCGAATATTGCGCGATTTTCTGATCATTATTTAACCTATTACATAGTTTGGGCATAAAAGCTGATGAAATGGATACACGAACTGTATATATATATATATGCAATACAAAACTTGTCTATAATACCAAACAAATCTATAGGATTTGCGAGTGCAAATAACAAATTTCACACTGTTCAAGTGAATATATTTATTGACGATCCAAACCAGTTCAACTAAGATCCAAACTTTAAGTGGATTGACTCCTGATAGTTTCATCATCGTTTGAATCTTCAGAAAATTCCACTTAGTGGAATCAACTTGAAGTTTGTTACATTTGCAAATCTGTAACTAAGAAACTTTCTCCCCCTTGCCAAAATGAGGAGAGTATTGTTTCAGACATGAACCATTGATTCACGAGGCGCGTTTGAAGCTCTCTGCAACTGTTGCATGCGTTGCTTGCGTCACTCTGAGACGCATGTAAATCATTGTGCTGAAGATTAAAGAGAGAGCGAGCGATGAGAGAGACACAGGAGACAGGTTGGAACAATCAGACAGAGACTAACGGACAAAGAAGTAGATGAACAATTCAGAGTCAAACAAGGTGTTATACATTTTTTTTCTTTGGAAGAAAATTCGTTTATATGTGTTTTCTTATTTTCAAACGTGAACGAATTCTTGTAAGTTCTCTTGAATTTGTGTGTGTAATATATATATATATATATATATATATATATATATATATATATATATATATATATATATATATATATATATATACCCACACCCCAGAAGGATTCGAACCAAGACAGCCAAGAGCACTATGCACCTCGGCGTACCTGGTACCTTAACCGCTAGACCACACTGACTGTACAAAAAATGTTGGTAGTCGTGAGACTATTTATCCAACATCTGACAGTGCTCGGATGTTGGATAAATGGATTTTGGATGTGGGGTTTTATGCGTGTGTGTGTGTGTTTGTTTTCACTGACGGATAGGACTATTATGAGTACCTAAAATATTGCGCTGGTAGACGCAGTGCCAACACTGACGCAGTGCCAACACTGACGCAGTGCCAACACTGACGTAGTGCCAACACTAACCCAGTGCCAACACTGACCCAGTGCCAACACTGACGCAGTGCCAACACTGACGCAGTGCCAACACAGTGGTCTTACCCTTGACATCGAGGTCAACTGAACCAGAAGACAGTTGGATAGCGGCGGTGCCAGCATTCCTGCCTCAATAATTGAGTGCCAGGCGCCCGGCCTGGCCCACCTTGACATAAATGATAGCACGACTAGAACAAGGTCACGCCTCTCTCTCTCCCACTAAAGGTCAAGAGGGCTGTGGAAGCTGCCATAAGCAACCTGTTGAGGAAGGAGAGAGCAGAGATGAATATTGATTGTCCTTTCATGCATATTCAGCCTCCAAGGTCGGTAGTGGAGGGTAGTGGGCATGCTTTGGGATCCGTGTGACGGGACGCTAAGTCCCAAGGGCCAGTCGTGACGTCGTGGTACCAACTAGGGGGTGGTCTTGCAAGGTATTATTCAGGGTCTTGGAAGGTGTTATTTAGGGGCCTTGCAAAGCATTATTTAGGGGCCTTGCAAGGTATTATTTAGGGGCCTTGCAAGGTATTATTTAGGGGCCTTGCAAGATATTATTTAGGGGCCTTGCAAGGCATTATTTAGGGGCCTTGCAAGGCATCATTCAGAGCCCTTGCAAGGTATTATTTAGGGGCCTTGCAAGGCATCATTCAGGGGCCTTGCAAGGCATCATTCAGGGGCCTTGCAAGGTATTATTTAGGGGCCTTGCAAGGCATTATTTAGGGGCCTTGCAAGGCATCATTCAGAGCCCTTGCAAGGTATTATTTAGGGGCCTTGCAAGGCATTATTTAGGGGCCTTGCAAGGCATCATTCAGAGCCCTTGCAAGGTATTATTTAGGGGCCTTGCAAGGCATTATTTAGGGGCCTTGCAAGGCATCATTCAGGGGCCTTGCAAGGTATTATTTAGGGGCCTTGCAAAGCATTATTTAGGGGCCTTGCAAGGCATCATTCAGAGCCCTTGCAAGGTATTATTTAGGGGCCTTGCAAGGCATTATTTAGGGGCCTTGCAAGGCATTATTTAGGGGCCTTGCAAGGCATTATTTAGGGGCCTTGCAAGGTATTATTTAGGGGCCTTGCAAGGCATTATTTAGGGGCCTTGCAAGGCATTATTTAGGGGCCTTGCAAGGTATTATTTAGGGGCCTTGCAAGGCATTATTTAGGGGCCTTGCAAGGCATCATTCAGAGCCCTTGCAAGGTATTATTTAGGGGCCTTGCAAGGTATTATTTAGGGGCCTTGCAAGGCATTATTTAGGGGCCTTGCAAGGCATTATTTAGGGGCCCTTGCAAGGCATCATTCAGGGGCCTTGCAAGGTATCATTCAGGGGCCTTGCAAGGTATCATTCATGACTTTTCTATTATCATTTTTTTCCACCACAGACGTGGCCACACATTTACAATGCTAACCAGCATATATACATTTTCTTCTGTCCTACATGGACAGGGTTAGAGATCTGTTAAAGATATAATTCAGTGATTTATTGAACAGTCAACTACAGAAGGTGATTGTAGTGTTTTTAAAATGCTAAGCTAACCTACTACTTCCATGACATTGGAAGATGGAAGGGTAAGGAGGAGACATGATCACGGCCTACAAAATTCTCTGAGGAATTGACAGGGTAGATAAGAATAAACTGTTTAACACGGGTGGTACGTGAACAAGAGGACGCAGGTGGAAACTGAGTACCCAAATGAGCCACAGAGACGTTGGAAAGAACTTTTTCAGTGTCAGAGTAGTTAATAGATGGAATGCATTAGACAGTGATGTGGTGGAGGCAGACTCCATACACAGTTTCAAATGTAGATATGATAGAGCCCAGTAGGCTCAGGAATATATATACTAGTTGATTGACAGTTGAGAGGCTGGACCAAAGAACCAAAGCTCAACCCCCGCAAGTACAACTAGGACAGTACAACTAGGTGAGTACACGCAGGGGCTTCGCGGCTGGGTGTGTGTGTATATATGTGTGTGTGTGTGTGTGTGTGTGTATTCACCTGGTTGAGCTTGCGGGGGTTGAGCTCTGCTCTTTCGGCCCGCGTCTCAACTGTCAATCAACTGTTACTAACTAATTATTTTTTTCACACACAGGCACACACCCAGGAAGCAGCCCGTAACAGCTGTCTAGCTCCCAGGTACCTATTTACTGCTAGGTAACAGGAGCATCAGGGTGAAAGAAACTCTGCCCACTTGTCTCTGCCGGCACCGGGAATCGAACCCGGGCCACAGGATTACGAGTCCCAGGCGCTGTCCTCACAGCCACCTGCGCCAGAGTGTGTGTGTAGAAAGTCACTTAAGAGAGACAAGTGTATTCATACTTAAGGATCACAGGAAGACCTTCACTGTGTATACATGTTGAGGTTAAGGATCACAGGAAGGCCTTACCTTCACTGTGTATACATGTTGAGGAGAGACAGGAAGCACACCGCTTAAAATCTACTCGCGCTGCTTAGTTGAAGAGGAAGTCGATTTTGGAAAGCGTAAATAAAATATGAAATCTTTTTCGAGAGAATTTGCGTAGCTAGCGAGCGAATAGGAACAACGAGGCCCACAACAAGACGGTAAACGAAATCGTATACATAACTAGGATGGAAAATCAATCTCACCAGTACGACAAAGAGTACTGGGAAGACGGGACACCACGAGTGTCGCTCTCATCATGTAACTACACTTAGGTAATTACACACACACACACACATACAAGACTAAGAAATCTATAGGGCTTAAATGAATTTTCATTGTTTAATGGTGTCAGTTTCTCCAGATCAAAACCCTTACAAACTTGACAGTATTAAATGATGTCGAAATCCTTGAGTATCTTTCATCTCGTGATCACATCTTCTCTTTTCTCCAGCGATCTTGTTATCATAATACACCATGATTCTGACGCTATCGACTGTAGCCCCAAATTTCCAGCGCTTCTGGTTTGCTAAAACACTTCAAATTTGACGTTCTTCTAAATTGTCAGAACGGTGTGAAATACGACACCAATATCCTGGCCAGATCAGTAATGGAAGATGGCCTGGCTAGTATAATACATAATAGTATAATATACGTATAACGGTGTATACTTATAGCAACCATTTCCTCAAACGTACAAAAATGGACTGTTGAGCTTCAAAAGAGCTCATATATATATATATATATATATATATATATATATATATATATATATATATATATATATATATATATATATATATATATATATAAGCTCTATACTGGGCCTAGATATGAGAAAAGTTAGTTTGTTTATATCTTCTGAGACATCTGTACAATTAATAGTTTGAAAAGTGAATATTACTGGCTGTAAAAGTCCATTTTTTTTAACCTTGTACCAAATAGTTGCTCTGGTGGTGTTATTTAAAGGAGACGGACCCTCCGTTACCTGCTCCTTCCCTTTCTTTCTCTTTCCCTTACCTGCTCCATTTCCCTCTTTCCTGTCATCCATAATTACATTCTTACTGCCTCCTTCCCGTTCTCTCTCCTCCCTCCCGCCTTCCCAGCCTATATCGGCCAGGTAATGGAGGAAGAGGCAGCAAAATGGGTGCTGGGTCGAGAGGGGATGGCGAACACAGTCCGGAAAACTCCATTAGCTGGTTGATTGGCCAAATGAAACAAGCTATGTGCCTCCCGAGGCGTAAGATGTCCCAACGTGACCTGCCTCTTGATTACAAGGTGCCTACACACACACATGCACGAACACACACACGCCCACACACACCCTTTGGTCCACGCGGGACCAAAGAGCCAGAGCTCAACCCCCGCAAGCACAACTAGGTGAGTACACACACACACACACACACACACACACACACACACACACACACACACACACACACACACACACATATGCCAATTACTGAAAGCGGCGGTGGGTCACATTTTGCCCAAACCCCCCTGCAGTTTTCAGAATATCTTAAAAATCCAGAATTCTATACCTGAGCCATATTTTGGACCCAAATTCTGGCTCCCTGCACCTATTCGCAGTTTGAAATTCCGAATTTTTATACCAAAAAATGCCAATTACTGAAAGCGGCTGTGGGTCACATTTTGCCCAAACCCCCCTGCAGTTTTCAAAATACCCCAAACATCCCAAATTCGACACCTGAGCCATATTTTGGACCCAAATTCTGGCTCTCTGCACCTATTCGCAGTTTGAAATTCCGACTTTTTATACCAAAAATATGCCAATTATTGAAAACGGCGGTGGGTCACATTTTGCCCAAACCCCCCCTGCCGTTTTCAGAATATCCCAAAAATCCCAAATTCGATACTTGAGCCACATTTTGGACCCAAATTCTGGCTCCCTGCACCTATTCGAAGTTTTAAATTCCGAATTTTTATACCAAAAAAATGCCAATTACTGAAAGCGGCGGTGGGTCACATTTTGCCCAAACCCCCCTGCAATTTTCAAAATATCCCAAACATCTCAAATTCGATACTTGAGCCATATTTTGGACCCAAATTCTGGCTCTCTGCACCTATTCGCAGTTTGAAATTCCGACTTTTTATACCGAAAATATTCCAATTACTGAAAGAGGTGGTGGGTCACATTTTGCCCAAACCCCCCTGCAATTTTCAAAATATCCCAAACATCCAAAATTCGATACCTGAGCCATATTTTGGACCCAAATTCTGTCTCTCTGCACCTATTCGCAGTTTGAAATTCCGACTTTTTATATCAAAAATATGCCAATTAATGAAAGCGGCGGTGGGTCACATTTTGCCCAAACCCCCCTGCAGTTTTCAAAATATCCCAAACAACCCAAATTCGATACCTGAGCCATATTTTGGACCCAAATTCTGGCTTTCTGCACCTATTCGCAGTTTCAAATTCCAAATTTTTATACCGAAAATATGCCAATTATTAAAAGCCGCGGTGGGTCACATTTTGCCCAAACCCCCCTGCCGTTTTCAGAATATCCCAAATTCGATACTTGAGCCATACTTTGGACCCAAATTCTGGCTCCCTGCACCTATTCGCAGTTTTAAATTCCGAATTTTTATACCAAAAAAATGCCAATTACCGAAACGGGCAGTGGGTCACATTTTGCCCAAACCCCCCTGCAGTTTTCAGAATATCCCAAAAAAACCAAATTCGATACCTGAGCCATATTTTGGACCCAAATTCTGGCTCCCTGCACCTATTCGCAGTTTGAAATTCCGAATTTTTATACCAAAAAATGCCAATTACTGAAAGCGGCTGTGGGTCACATTTTGCCCAAACCCCCCTGCAGTTTTCAAAATACCCCAAACATCCCAAATTCGACACCTGAGCCATATTTTGGACCCAAATTCTGGCTCTCTGCACCTATTCGCAGTTTGAAATTCCGACTTTTTATACCAAAAATATGCCAATTATTGAAAACGGCGGTGGGTCACATTTTGCCCAAACCCCCCCTGCCGTTTTCAGAATATCCCAAAAATCCCAAATTCGATACTTGAGCCACATTTTGGACCCAAATTCTGGCTCCCTGCACCTATTCGAAGTTTTAAATTCCGAATTTTTATACCAAAAAAATGCCAATTACTGAAAGCGGCGGTGGGTCACATTTTGCCCAAACCCCCCTGCAGTTTTCAAAATATCCCAAACATCTCAAATTCGATACTTGAGCCATATTTTGGACCCAAATTCTGGCTCTCTGCACCTATTCGCAGTTTGAAATTCCGACTTTTTATACCGAAAATATTCCAATTACTGAAAGAGGTGGTGGGTCACATTTTGCCCAAACCCCCCTGCAATTTTCAAAATATCCCAAACATCCAAAATTCGATACCTGAGCCATATTTTGGACCCAAATTCTGTCTCTCTGCACCTATTCGCAGTTTGAAATTCCGAATTTTTATATCAAAAATATGCCAATTAATGAAAGCGGCGGTGGGTCACATTTTGCCCAAACCCCCCTGCAGTTTTCAAAATATCCCAAACAACCCAAATTCGATACCTGAGCCATATTTTGGACCCAAATTCTGGCTTTCTGCACCTATTCGCAGTTTCAAATTCCAAATTTTTATACCGAAAATATGCCAATTATTAAAAGCCGCGGTGGGTCACATTTTGCCCAAACCCCCCTGCCGTTTTCAGAATATCCCAAATTCGATACTTGAGCCATACTTTGGACCCAAATTCTGGCTCCCTGCACCTATTCGCAGTTTTAAATTCCGAATTTTTATACCAAAAAAATGCCAATTACCGAAACGGGCAGTGGGTCACATTTTGCCCAAACCCCCCTGCAGTTTTCAGAATATCCCAAAAAAAACAAATTCGATACCTGAGCCATATTTTGGACCCAAATTCTGGCTCCCTGCACCTATTCGCAGTTTGAAATTCCGAATTTTTATAGCAAAAATATGCCAATTACTGAAAGCGGCGGTGGGTCACATTTTGCCCAAACCCCCCTGCAGTTTTCAAAATATCCCAAACATCCCAAATTCGATACCTGAGCCATATTTTGGACCCAAATTCTGGCTCTCTGCACCTATTCGCAGTTTGAAATTCCGACTTTTTATACCGAAAATATACCAATTACTGAAAGCAGCGGTGTGTCACATTTTGCCCAAACACCCCTGCAGTTTTCAAAATATCCCAAACATCCCAAATTCGATATCTGAACCATATTTTGGACCCAAATTCTGGCTCTCTGCACCTATTCGCAGTTTGAAATTCCGACTTTTTGTACCGAAAATATTCCAATTACTGAGAGCGGCGGTGGGTCACATTTTGAACAAACCGCCCTGCAGTTTTCAAAATATCCCAAACATCCCAAATTCGGTACCTGAGCCATATTTTGGACCCAAATTCTGGCTCTCTGCACCTATTCGCAGTTTGAAATTCCGACTTTTTATACCAAAAATATGCCAATTACTGAAAACGGCGGTGGGTCACATTTTGCCCAAACCCCCCTGCAGTTTTCAAAATATCCCAAACAACCCAAATTCGATACCTGAGCCATATTTTGGACCCAAATTCTGGCTCTGCACCTATTCGCAGTTTGAAATTCCGACTTTTTATACCGAAAATATGCCAATTACTGAGAGCGGTGGTGGGTCACATTTTGCCCAAACCCCCCTGCAGTTTTCAAAGTATCCCAAACATTCCAATATCGATACCTGAGCCATATTTTGGACCCAAATTCTGGCTCTCTGCACCTATTCGCAGTTTGAAATTCCGACTTTTTATACCGAAAATATACCAATTACAGAAAGCTGCGGTGTGTCACATTTTGCTAAACCCCCCTGCAGTTTTCAAAATATCCCAAACATCCCAAATTCGATACCTGAGCCATATTTTGGACCCAAATTCTGGCTCCCTGCACCTATTCGCAGTTTTAAATTCCGAATTTTTATGAAACATCGTAATTTGAAACTGAAAACAGGTGCAGAGAGTCAGAATTCGGCTCAAAAATAACGCTCAGGAGTCAAATTTCCGACATTTCAGACATTTTGAAAACTGCAGGGGGGTTTGGGCAAAATATGACCCACCGCCGTTTACAGTAATTGGCATATTTTCGGTATGAAACGTCGTAATTTGAAACTGAAAATAGGTGCAAAGAGTCAGAATTCGGCTCAAAAATCACGCTCATGAGTCAAATTTCCGACATTTCAGACATTTTGAAAACTGCAGGGGGGGTTTGGGCAAAATATGACCCATCGCCGTTTTTAGTAATTGGCATATTTTCGATATGAAACGTCGTAATTTGAAACTGAAAATAGGTGCAGAGAGTCAGAATTCGGATAAAAAATCACGCTCAGGAGTCAAATTTTCGACATTTCAGACATTTCGAAAACTGCAGGGGGGTTTGGGCAAAATATGACCCATCGCCGTTTACAGTAATTGACATATTTTCGGTATGAAACGTCGTAATTTGAAACTGAAAATAGGTGCAGAGTCAGAATTCGGCTCAAAAATCACACTCAGGAGTCAAATTTCCGACATTTCAGACATTTTAAAAACTGCAGGGGGGTTTGGGCAAAATATGACCCATCGCCGTTTTCAGTAATTGGCATATTTTCGGTATGAAACGTCGTAATTTAAAACTGAAAATAGGTGCAGAGAGTCAGAATTCAGCTCAAAAATCACGCTCAGGAGTCAAATTTCCGACATTTCAGACATTTTGAAAATTGCAGGGGGGGGGGTTTGGGCAAAATATGACCCATCGCCGTTTTCAGTAATTGGCATATTTTCAGTATAAAAAGTCGTAATTTGAAACTGAAAATAGGTGCAGAGAGTCAGAATTCGGCTCAAAAATCACTCTCAGGAGTCAAATTTCCGACATTTCAGACATTTTGAAAACTGCAGGGGGGGGTTTGGGTAAAATATGACCCATCGCCGTTTTCAGTAATTGGCATATTTTCGGTATGAAACGTCGTAATTTGAAACTGAAAATAGGTGCAGAGAGTCAGAATTCGGCTCAAAAATCACCCTCAAGAGTCAAATTTCCGACATTTCAGACATTTTGAAAACTGCAGGGGGGTTTGGGCAAAATATGACCCATCGCCGTTTTCAGTAATTGGCATATTTTCGGTATAAAAAGTCGTAATTTGAAACTGAAAATAGGTGCAGAGAGTCAGAATTCGTTTACAAAATCACGCTCAAGAGTCAAATTTCCGACATTTCAGACATTTTAAAAACTGCAGGGGGGTTTTGGCAAAATATGACCCATCGCCGTTTTCAGTAATTGGCATATTTTCGGTATGAAACATCGTAATTTGAAACTGAAAATAGGTGCAGAGAGTCAGAATTCGGATAAAAAATCACGCTCAGGAGTCAAATTTCCGACATTTCAGGCATTTTAAAAACTGCAGGGGGGTTTGGGCAAAATATGACCCATCGCCGTTTTCAGTAATTGGCATATTTTCGGTATGAAACATTGTAATTTGAAACTGAAAACAGGTGCCGAGAGTCAGAATTCGGCTCAAAAATCACGCTCAGGAGTCAAATTTCCGACATTTCAGACATTTTGAAAACTGCAGGGGGGTTTGGGCAAAATATGACCCATCGCCGTTTTTAGTAATTGGCATATTTTCGATATGAAACGTCGTAATTTGAAACTGAAAATAGGTGTAGAGAGTCAGAATTCGGATAGAAAATCACGCTCAGGAGTCAAATTTCCACCATTTCAGACATTTTTAAAACTGCAGGGGGGTTTGGGCAAAATATGACCCATCGCCGTTTTCAGTAATTGGCATATTTTCGGTATGAAACTTCGTAATTTAAAACTGAAAATAAGTGCAGAGAGTCAGAATTCGGCTCAAAAATCACGCTCAGGAGTCAAATTTCCGACATTTCAGACATTTTGAAAACTGCAGGGGGGTTTGGGCAAAATATTACCCATCGCCGTTTTCAGTAATTGGCATATTTTCGGTATAAAAAGTCGTAATTTGAAACTAAAAATAGGTGCAGAGAGTCAGAATTCGGCTCAAAAATCACGCTCAGGAGTCAAATTTCCGACATTTCAGACATTTTGAAAACTGCAGGGGGGTTTGGGCAAAATATGACCCATCGCCGTTTTCAGTAATTGGCATATTTTCGGTATAAAAAGTCGTAATTTGAAACTGAAAATAGGTGCAGAGAGTCAGAATTCGGATAAAAAATCACGCTCAGGAGTGAAATTTCCGACATTTCAGACATTTTGAAAACTGCAGGGGGGTTTGGGCAAAATATGACCCATCGCCGTTTTCAGTAATTGGCATATTTTCGGTATAAAAAGTCGTAATTTGAAACTGAAAATAGGTGCAGAGAGTCAGAATTCGGATAAAAAATCACGCTCAGGAGTGAAATTTCCGACATTTCAGACATTTTGAAAACTGCAGGGGGGTTTGGGCAAAATATGACCCATCGCCGTTTTCAGTAATTGGCATATTTTCGGTATAAAAAGTCGTAATTTGAAACTGAAAATAGGTGCAGAGAGTCAGAATTCGGATAAAAAATCACGCTCAGGAGTCAAATTTCCGACATTTCAGACATTTTGAAAACTGCGGGGGGGGGGGGGGGGGGGGGGTTTGGGCAAAATATGACCCATCGCCGTTTTCAGTAATTGGCATATTTTCGGTATAAAAAGTCGTAATTTGAAACTGAAAATAGGTGCAGAGAGTCAGAATTCGGATAAAAAAGTACGCTCAGGAGTCAAATTTCCGACATTTCAGACATTTTTTTTTGCGTCAATTTTTGCCGCTAGCGGCCAAAAATCGGGCGATTTTCGCCGCTAGCGGCCAAAAACCGTGCGATTTTCGCCGCTAGCGGCAAAATATTGCGCGATTTTCGCCGCTAGCGGGCAAAAATCGGGCGATTTTCGCCGCTAGCGGTCAAAAACCGCGCGATTTTCGTTGCAAGCGGCCAAAAATAGCGCGATTTTCACAGGTAAAGACCAAAAATTGCGCGATTTTTGCCGCTAGCGGCCAAAAATCGGGCGATTTTCGCTACTAGCGAAATTTTTGCCCCGGTAGTGGCGAAAATCGCCCTATTTTTGGAAGCTAGCTGCGAAAATTGCGCGATTTCCGCCGCTAGCGGCCAAAAACCATGCGATTTTCGCAGCTGGCGGCCAAAAACCGCTCGATTTTCGCCGCTAGCTGCCAAAAATCGCGCGATTTTCGCAAGTAAAGGCCAAAAATCGCGCGATTTTTGCCGCTGGCGGCCAAAAATCGTGCGATTTTCGCAGCTGGCTGGCAAAAATTGCGCGATTTTCGCCGCTACCGGCCAAAAATCGCGCGGTTTTCGCCGCTAGCGGCCAAGAACAGCGCGATTTTCGCAGGTAAAGGCCAAAAATTGCGCGATTTTTGCCGCTAGCGGCCAAAAATCGTGCGAATTTCGCCGCTAGCGGCCAAAAATCGTGCGAACTTCGCCGCTAGCGGCCAAAAACCGCGCGATTTTCGCTGCTAGCGGCCAAAAACCGTGCGATTTTCGCCGCTAGCGGCAAAAAATCGCGCGATTTTCGCCGGTAGCGGGCAAAAATCGGGTGAATTTCGCCGCTGAAGGGCAAAAATCGGGCGAATTTCGCCGCTGGAGGGCAAAAATCGGGCGATTTTCGCCGCTAGCAGCAAAAAAAAGCCAGATTTTTGGCCGCTAACGGCGAAAATCGCGCGGTTTTTGGCCGCTAGCAGCGAAAATCGCGCGGTTTTTGCCGCTACCAGCCAAAAAACGCGTAATTTTTTATCGGTAGCGGGAAAAAATCGAGCGAATTTCGCCGCTAGCGGCCAAAAATCGCCTGATTTTTGCCCTCCAGAGTCAAAATTCGCTCGATTTTTAACGGCTACCGGCGAAAATCGCGCGTTTTTTGGCCGGTAGCGGCGAAAATCGCACGTTTTTTGGCCGCTAGCAGCGAAAACTGCGCGATTCTCGCTGCTAGCGGCCAAAAACCGCGCGATTTGCTAGCGGCGAAAATCGCCCGATTTTTGCCCTCCAGCGGCGAAATTCGCCCGATTTTTGCCCTCATACAACCGCGCTATTTTCGCTGCTAGCGGCCAAAAACCGTGCGATTTTCGACGCTACCGGTCAAAAATCGGGCGATTTTCGCTGCTAGCGGCCAAAAATCGGGCTAATTTCGCCGGTAGCGAGCAAGAATCGGGCGAATTTCGCCGCTCGCGGCCAAAAATCGGGCGATTTTCGCCACTACCGGGGAAAAAATCGGGCGATTTACGCCGCTAGCGGCCAAAAATCGCGCGATTTTCGCCGCTAGCGGTCAAAAACCGCGCGATTTTCGTCCCAAGCGGCCAAAAATAGCGCGATTTTCACAGGTAAAGGCTAAAAATTGCGCGATTTTTGCCGCTAGCGGCCAAAAATCGGGCGATTTTCGCCACTAGCGGCCAATAATCGCGCGATTTTCGTCGGTAGCGTGCAAAAATCGGGCGAATTTCGCCGCTGGAGGGCAAAAATCGGGCAATTTTCGCTGCTAGCGGCCAAAAACCGTGCGATTATTCGCCGCTAGCGGCCAATAATCGCGCGATTTTCGCCGGTAGCGGGCAAAACCGGGCGAATTTCGCCGCTGGATGTCAAAAATCAGCCGATTATCGCCGCTAGCAGCAAAAATCGCCCGATTTTTGGTCGCTAGCGGCGAAAATCGCGCGGTTTTTGGCCGCTAGCGGTGAAAATCGCGCGATTTTTGCCCGCCAGCTGCGAAAATCGCATGGTTTTTGGCCGCTAGTCTCGAAAATCGCGCGATTTTTGGCCTCTAGCAGCAAAAATCGCCCGATTTTTGGCCGCTAGCGGCGAAATTCTCACGAGTTTTGCCCGCCAGCTGCGAAAATCGCATGGTTTTTGGCCGCTAGCGGCAAAAATCGCGCGATTTTTGGCCGCTAGCGGCGAAATTCGCACGGTTCTTGGCCGCTACCAGCGAAAATCGCGGAATTTTTGGCCTTTACCTGCGAAAATCGCGCGATTTTTGGCAGCTAGCGGCGAAAATCGCGCGATTTTTGGCAGCTAGCGGCGAAAATCGCGCGATTTTTGGCAGCCAGCGGCGAAAATCGCGCAATTTTTGCCAGCCAGCAGCGAGAATCGCACGGTTTTTGGCCGCTAGCGGCGAAAATCGCCCGATTTTTGGCCGCTAGCGGCGAAAATAGCCCCTTTTTTGGCCGCTAGCGGCGAAAGTCGTTCGATTTTAGCCGCTTGCGGCCAAAAACCACGCGATTTTCGCTGCTAGCGGCCAAAAACCGTGCGATTTTCGCCGCTAGCGGTTAAAAATCGCGCGATTTTCGCCGGTAGCGGGCAAAAATTGGGCGAATTTCGCCGCTGGAGTGCAAAAATCGGGCGATTTTCGCCGCTAGCGGCAAAAATCGCCAGATTTTTGTCAAGGTAGTGCCGAAAATCGCCCGATTTTTAGACGCTAGCGGCGAAAATAGCTCGGTTTTTGCCGCTAACGGCAAAAATCGCCCGATTTTTGACCGGTAGCGGCGAAAATCGCACGGTTTTTGGCCACTAGCGGCGAAAATCGCGCGATTTTTGGCCAGTAGTGGCGAAAATCGCGCGATTTTTGCCCGCCAGCTGCGAAAACCGCATGGTTTTTGGCCGCTAGCGGCGAAAATCGCGCGGTTTTTGGCCGGTAGCGGCGAAAATCCCGCCATTTTTGCCCGCGAGCTGCGAAAATCGCATGGTTTTTGGCCGCTAGCTGCGAAAATCGCGCAATTTTTTGCCGCTGATGGCGAAAATCGTGCGTTTTTTTGGCCAGTAGCGGCGAAAATCGCGCGATTTTTGCCCGCCAGCTGCGAAAATCGCATGGTTTTTGGCCGCTAGCCGCGAAAATCGCGCGATTTTTGACCGCTCGCGGCAAAATTCGCACGATTTTTGACCGCTGGCGGCGAAATTCCCACGATTTTTGGCAAAAATCTGGCGACTTTTTCCGCTAGCGGCGAAAATCGCCCGATTTTTGCACTCCAGCGGCGAAATTCGCCCAATTTTTGCCCGCTACCGGCGAAAATCGCGCGATTTTTGGCCGCTATCGGCGAAAATCGGATGGTTTTTGGCCGCTAGCAGCGAAAATCGCGCGGTTTTCGCCGAAAATCGCGTGTTTTTTTTTGCTACTTTGTAGCCCAAAATTGGGCTACTTTCACTACTTTGTAGCCCAAAATTGGGCTACTTTCGCTACTTTGTAGCCCAAAATTGGGCTACTTTCGCTACTTTGTAGCCCAAAATTGGCCTACTTTCGCTACTTTGTAGCTCAAAATTGTGCTATTTTCGCTACTTTGTAGCCCAAAATTGGGCTACTTTCGCTAAAATTGCGCAAAATTTTTGCAAAAATTTCGAAAAATTGGGCTACTTTCGCTACTTTGTAGCCCAAAATTGGGCTACTTTCGCTAAAATTGCGCAAAATTTTTGCAAAAATTTCGAAAAATTGGGCTACTTTCGCTACTTTTTAGCCCAAAATTGGGCTACTTTCGCTACTTTGTAACCCAAAATTGGGCTACTTTCGCTACTTTGTAACCCAAAATTGGGCTACTTTCGCTACTTTGTAGCCCAAAATTGGGCTACTTTCGCTACTTTGTAGCCCAAAATTGGGCTACTTTCGCTACTTTGTAGCTCAAAATTGTGCTATTTTCGCTACTTTGTAGCCCAAAATTGGGCTACTTTCGCTAAAATTGCGCAAAAATTTCGAAAAATTGGGCTACTTTCGCTACTTTGTAGCCCAAAATTGGGCTACTTTCGCTACTTTTTAGCCCAAAATTGGGCTACTTTCGCTACTTTGTAGCCCAAAATTGGGCTACTTTCGCTACTTTGTAGCCCAAAGTAGCAAAAAGTAGCCCAATTTTGGGCTACAAAGTAGCGAAAGTAGCCCAATTTTTCGAAATTTTTGCGGAAATTTTGCGCAATTTTAGCAAAAGTAGCTCAATTTTGGGCTACAAAGTAGCGAAAGTAGCCCAATTTTGGGCTACAAAATAGTGAAAGTAGCCCAATTTTGGGCTACTAAGTAGCGAAAGTAGCCAATTTTGGGCTACAAAGTAGCGAAAGTAGCCCAATTTTGGGCTACAAAGTAGCGAAAGTAGCCCAATTTTGGGCTACAAAGTAGCGAAAGTAGCCCAATTTTGAGCTACAAAGTAGCGAAAGTAGCCCAATTTTGGGCTACAAAGTAGCGAAAGTAGCCCAATTTTTCGAAATTTTTGCGGAAATTTTGCGCAATTTTAGCAAAAGTAGCTCAATTTTGGGCTACAAAGTAGCGAAAGTAGCCCAATTTTGGGCTACAAAGTAGCGAAAGTAGCCCAATTTTGGGCTACTAAGTAGCGAAAGTAGCCAATTTTGGGCTACAAAGTAGCGAAAGTAGCCCAATTTTGGGCTACAAAGTAGCGAAATTGGGCTACAAAGTAGCGAAAGTAGCCCAATTTCAGGCTACAAAGTAGCAAAAGTAGCCCAATTTTGGGCTACAAAGGTTAGGTTAGATTAGGTTAGGTTAGTTAGATTGGGTTAGGTTAGGTTAGGTTGGGTTGGGTTAGGTTAGGTTAGGTGAGGTTAGGTTAGGTTAGGTGAGGTTAGGTTAGGTTAGGTTAGGTTAGGCTAGGCTAGGCTAGGTTAGGCTAGGTTAGGTTAGGTTAGGTTAGGTTAGGTTTAGGTTAGGGCTAGGTTAGGTTAGGTAGGTTAGGTTAGGTTAGGTGAGGTTAGGTTTGGTTAGGTTAGGTGAGGTTAGGTTAGGTTAGGTTAGGTGAGGTTAGGTTAGGTGAGGTTAGGTGAGGTTAGGTTAGGTTAGGTAAAGGTTAGGTTAGGTTAGGTTAGGTGAGGTTAGGTTAGGTTAGGTGAGGTTAGGTTAGGTTAGGTTAGGTTAGGATTAAGTTAGGTTAGTTAGGTTAGGTTAGGTTAGGTTAGGTTAGGGTAGGTTAGGTTAGGTTAGGGTAGGTTAGGTTAGGTTAGGTTAGGTTAGGGTAGGTTAGGTTAGGTTAGGGTAGGGTAGGTTAGGTTAGGTTAGGTTAGGGTAGGTTAGGTTAGGTTAGGTTAGGTTAGGTGAGGTTAGGTTAGGTTAGGTTAGGTTAGGTGAGGTTAGGTTAGGTTAGGTGAGGTTAGGTTAGGTGAGGTTAGGTGAGGTTAGGTTAGGTTAGGTTAGGTAAAGGTTAGGTTAGGTTAGGTTAGGTGAGGTTAGGTTAGGTTAGGTTGTTAGGTTAGGTTAGGTTAGGTTAGGTTAGGTTAGGGTAGGGTAGGTTAGGTTAGGTTAGGTTAGGTTAGGGTAGGTTAGGTTAGGGTAGGTTAGGTTAGGTTAGGGTAGGTTAGGTTAGGTTAGGTTAGGTTAGGTTGTTAGGTTAGGTTAGGTTAGGTTAGGTTAGGGTAGGGTAGGTTAGGTTAGGTTAGGTTAGGTTAGGGTAGGTTAGGTTAGGTTAGGGTAGGGTAGGTTAGGTTAGGTTAGGGTAGGTTAGGTTAGGTTAGGTAAAGGTTAGGTTAGGTTAGGTTAGGTGAGGTTAGGTTAGGTTAGGTTGTTAGGTTAGGTTAGGGTAGGGTAGGTTAGGTTAGGTTAGGTTAGGTTAGGGTAGGTTAGGTTAGGTTAGGGTAGGGTAGGTCAGGTTAGGTTAGGGTAGGTTAGGTTAGGTTAGGTTAGGTTAGGTTGTTAGGTTAGGTTAGGTTAGGTTAGGTTAGGTTAGGGTAGGGTAGGTTAGGTTAGGTTAGGTTAGGTTAGGGTAGGTTAGGTTAGGTTAGGGTAGGGTAGGTTAGGTTAGGTTAGGGTAGGTTAGGTTAGGTTAGGTGAGGTTAGGTCAGGTTAGGTTAGGTTATCAGCAAAAATCGCACGGCTTTTGGCCGGTATCGGCGAAAATCGACAGATTTTCGCCACTAGCGGATAAAAATCGCGCGATTTTCGCAGGTAAAGGCCAAAAAATGCGCGATTTTCGCCGCTAGCGGCCAAAAATCTGGCGATTTTCGCCGCTAGCATCCAAAATTCGGGCGATTTTTGCCGCTAGCGGCAAAAATCCCGCCATTTTTGGCCGCTAGCGGCGAAATTCGCACGATTTTTGGCCGCTAGCGGCGAAATTCGCACGATTTTTGGCCGCTAGCAGCGAAAATTGCGCAATTTTTGCCAGCCAGCTGCGAAAATCGCACGGTTTTTGGCCGCTAGCGGCGAAAATCGCCCGATTTTTTACCGCTAGCGGCAAAAATAGCCCCATTTTGGCCGCTAGCGGCCAAAAACCGCGCGATTTTCGCTGCTAGCGGCCAAAAACCGTGCCATTTTCGCCGCTAGCGGCCAAATATCGCGCGGTTTTCGCCGGTAGATGGCAAAAATCGGGCGAATTTCGCCGCTGGAGGGCAAAAATCGGACGAATTTCGCCGCTGGAGGGCAAAAATCGGGCGATTTTCGCCGATAACAGCAAAATGCGCCAGATTTTTGGCCGCTAAGGGCGAAAATCGCGCGGTTTTTTGCCGCTTGCGGCGAAAATCGCGCGATTTTTGGACGCTAGCGGCGAAAATCGCTCGGTTTTTGCCGCTAATGGCCAAAAACCGCGCGATTTTCGCTGCTAGCGGCCAAAAGCCGTGCAATTTTCGCCGCTAGCGGCCAAAAATCGCGCGATTTTCGCGGGTAGCGGGCAAAAATCGGGTGAATTTCGCCGCTGGAGGGCAAAAATCGGGCGATTTTCGCCGCTAGCAGCAACAATCGCCGCTAGCAGCAAAAATCGCGCGATTTTCGCTGGTAGCGGCCAAAAAAGGGGCTATTTTTGCCGCTAGCGGCAAAAAATCGGGCGATTTTCTCCGCTAGCGGCCAAAAAAGGGGCTATTTTCGCCGCTAGCGGGCAAAAATCGACCGATTTTCGCTGTTAGCGGCCAAAAAAGGGGCTATTTTCGCCGGTAGCGGGCAAAAATCGTGCGAATTTCGCCGCTTGTGGCCAAAAATCGTGCGAATTTTCGCCGTTAGCAGGCAAAAATCGCGTGATTTTCGCAAGTAGCGGCCAAAAATCGCGCGATTTTCGCCGCTAGCGGCCAAAAATCTGGCGATTTTTTCTGCTAGCGGCGAAAATCGCCCGATTTTTGCCCTCCAGCGGCGAAATTCGCCCAATTTTTACCCGCTAACGGCGAAAATCGTGCGATTTTTGGCCGCTAGCGGCGAAAATCGTGCGATTTTTGGCCGCTAGCGGCGAAAATCGCACGGTTTTTGGCCGCTAGCAGCGAAAACAAAGCGGTTTTTGGCCGCTAGTGGCAAAAATCGACCGATTTTCGCTGCTAACGGCCAAAAAAAGGGCTATTTTCGCCGGTAGCGGGCAAAAATCGTGTGAATTTCGTCGCTAGCGGCCAAAAATCGTGCGAATTTCGCCGCTAGCGGCCAAAAATCGCGCGATTTTCGCCGCTAGCGCCCAAAAACCGAGCGATTTTCGCCGTTAGCGGGCAAAAATCGCGCGATTTTCGAAGGTAGCGGCCAAAAATCGCGCGATTTTCGCCAGTAGCGGCCAAAAACCGTGCGATTTTCGCAGCTGGTTGGCAAAAATCGCGCGATTTTCCCAGGTAAAAGCCAAAAATTGCGCGATTTTCGCCGCTAGCGGCCAAAAATAGCGCGATTTTCGCCGCTAGCGCCCAAAAACCGAGCGATTTTCGCCGTTAGCGGGCAAAAATCGCGCGATTTTCGAAGGTAGCGGCCAAAAATCGCGCGATTTTCGCCAGTAGCGGCCAAAAACCGTGCGATTTTCGCAGCTGGTTGGCAAAAATCGCGCGATTTTCCCAGGTAAAAGCCAAAAATTGCGCGATTTTCGCCGCTAGCGGCCAAAAATCGTGCGAATTTCGCGGCTAGCGGTCAAAAATCGTGCGAATTTCGCCGCTAGCGGCCAAAAATCGCGCGATTTTCGCCGTTAGCGGCCAAAAACCGTGCGATTTTCGCAGCTGGCTGCCAAAAATCGCGCGATTTTTTCAGGTAGAGGCCAAAAATTGCGCGATTTTCGCCGCTAGCGGCCAAAAATCGTAAGAATTTTGCCGCTAGCGGCAAAAAACCGTGCGATTTTCGAAGCTGGCGGGCAAAAATCGCGCGATTTTCGCCGCTAGCGCCCAAAAACCGAGCGAATTTCGCCGCTAGCGGCCAAAAATCGTTCGAATTTCGCCGCTAGCGGTCAAAAATCGTGCGAATTTCCCCGCTACAGGCCAGAAACAGCGCGATTTTCGCAACTAGCGGCCAAAAATCGAGCGATTTTTGCCGCTAGCGGCGAAAATCGCCCGATTTTTTCCCTCCAGCGGCGAAATTCGCCCGATTTTTGCCCGCTACCGGCGAAAATTTCGCGGTTTTTGGCCGCTAGCGGCAAAAAACGACCTACTTTCGCCGCTAGCGGCCAAAAAAGGGGCTATTTTCGCCGCTAGCGGGCAAAAATCGACCGATTTTCGCTGTTAGCGGCCAAAAATGGGGCTATTTTCGCCGGTAGCGGGCAAAAATCGTGCGAATTTCGCCGCTAGCGGCCAAAAATCATGCGAATTTCGCCGCTAGCGGCCAAAAATCGCGCGATTTTCGCTGCTAGCGTCCAAAAACCGTGCGATTTTCGCAGCTGGCTGGCAAAAATCGCGCGATTTTTGGCCGCTACTTGCAAAAATCACGTGATTTTTTCCCGCTAACGGCGAAAATCGCTCGGTTTTTGGCCACTAGTGGCGAAAATCGCGCGATTTTTGCCCGCCAGCTCCGAAAATCGCAAGGTTTTTGTCCGCTAGCGGGAAAAATTGCGCGATTTTCGCCGCTACCAGCCAAAAATCGCGCGATTTTCGCCGCTAGCGGCCAAAAAAAGGGCTATTTTCGCCGATAGCGGGCAAAAATCGTGCGAATTTCGTCGCTACCGGCCAAAAATCGTGCGAATTTCGCCGCTAGCGGCCAAAAATCGCGCGATTTTTGCCAGTAGCGGCAAAAAACCGTGCGATTTTCGCAGCTGGTTGGCAAAAATCGCGCGATTTTCCCAGGTAAAAGCCAAAAATTGCGCGATTTTCGCCGCTAGCGGCCAAAAATCGTGTGAATTTCGCCGCTAGCGGCAAAAAGTCGTTCGAATTTCGCCGCTAGCGGTCAAAAATCGTGCGAATTTCGCCACTAGCGGCCAAAAATCGCGCGATTTTCGCCGCTAGCGGCCAAAAACCGTGCGATTTTCGCAGCTGGCTGCCAAAAATCGCGCGATTTTCGCAGGTAGAGGCCAAAAATTGCGCGATTTTCGCCGCTAGCGGCCAAAAATCGTAAGAATTTCGCCGCTAGCGGCCAAAAACCGTGCGATTTTCGCAGCTGGCGGGCAAAAATCGCGTGATTTTCGCCGCTAGCGCCCAAAAACCGAACGATTTTCGCCTCTAGCGGGCAAAAATCGCGCGATTTTTGGCCTCTACCTGCGAAAATCGCGCGATTTTTGGCAGCCAGCTGCGAAAATCGCACGGTTTTTGGCCGCTAGCGGCGAAAATCGCGCGATTTTTGGCCGCTAGTGGCGAAATTCGCACGATTTTTGACCGACCTACTCGGTCAAAAAAATCGCGCGATTTTCGCCGCTAGAGCCCAAAAACCGAGCGATTTTCGCCGTTAGCGGGCAAAAATCGCGTGATTTTCGCAAGTAGCGGCCAAAAATCGCGCGATTTTCGCCGCGAACGTCCAAAAATCGGGCGACTTTCGCCACTACCGGAGCAAAAACCGGGCGATTTTCGCCGCTAGCGCCCAAAAACCGAACGATTTTCGCCTCTAGCGGGCAAAAATCGCGCGATTTTTGGCCTCTACCTGCGAAAATCGCGCGATTTTTGGCAGCCAGCTGCGAAAATCGCACGGTTTTTGGCCGCTAGCGGCGAAAATCGCGCGATTTTTGGCCGCTAGTGGCGAAATTCGCACGATTTTTGACCGACCTACTCGGTCAAAAAAATCGCGCGATTTTCGCCGCTAGAGCCCAAAAACCGAGCGATTTTCGCCGTTAGCGGGCAAAAATCGCGTGATTTTCGCAAGTAGCGGCCAAAAATCGCGCGATTTTCGCCGCGAACGTCCAAAAATCGGGCGACTTTCGCCACTACCGGAGCAAAAACCGGGCGATTTTCGCCGCTAGCGGCCAACAATCGTGCGAATTTCGCCGCTAGCGGCCAAAAATCGCGCGATTTTCGCCGCTAGCGGCCAAAAATCTGGCGATTTTTGCTGCTAGCGGCGAAAATCGCCCGATTTTTGCCCTCCAGCGGCGAAATTCGCCCAATTTTTGCCCGCTCCCGGCGAAAATCGCGCGATTTTTGGCCGGTAGCGGCGAAAATCGTGCGATTTTTGGCCAGTAGCGGCGAAAATCGCACGGTTTTTGGCCGCTAGCAGCGAAAATCGCGCGGTTTTCGGCCGCTAGCGGCAAAAATCGACCGATTTTCGCTGCTTGCGGCCAAAAAAGGGGCTATTTTCGCCGGTAGCGGGCAAAAATCGTGCGAATTTCGTCGCTAGCGGCCAAAAATCGTGCGAATTTCGCCGCTAACGGCCAAAAATCGCGCGATTTTCGCAGGTAGAGGCCAAAAATTGCGCGATTTTCGCCGCTAGCGGCCAAGAATCGTGCAAATTTCGCCGTTAGCGGGCAAAAATCGCGCGATTTTCGAAGGTAGCGGCCAAAAATCGCGCGATTTTCGACGCTAGCGGCCAAAAACCGTCCGATTTTCGCAGCTGGCTGGCAAAAATCGCGCGATTTTCGCAGGTAGAGGCCAAAAATTGCGCGAATTTCGCCGCTAGCGGCCAAAAAATAGTGCGATTTTCGCAGCTGACGGGCAAAAATCGCGCGATTTTCACCGCTAGCGCCCCAAAACCGAGCGATTTTCGCCGTTAGCGGGCAAAAATCGCGCGATTTTCGCCGCTAGCGCCCAAAAACCGAGCGATTTTCGCCGTTAGCGCGCAAAAATCGCGCGATTTTCGAAGGTAGCGGCCAAAAATCTCGCGATTTTCGACGCTAGCGGCCAAAAACCGTGCGATTTTCGCAGCTGGCTGGCAAAAATCGCGCGATTTTCAAAGGTAAAGGCCAAAAATTGCGCGATTTTCGCCACTAGCGCCCAAAAATCGTGCGAATTTCGCCGCTAGCGTCCAAAAACCGTGCGATTTTCGCAGCTGGCTGGCAAATATCGCGCGATTTTCGCCGCTACCAGCCAAAAATCACGCGATTTTCGACGCTAGCGGCCAAAAATCGGGCGATTTTCTCCGCTAGCGGCCAAAAAAGGGGCTATTTTCGCCGCTAGCGGGCAAAAATCGGGCGATTTTCGCCGTTAGCGACCAAAAATCGTGCGAATTTAGCCGCTAGCGGCCAAAATCATGCAAATTTCGCAGCTGGCGGGCAAAAATCGGGCGATTTTCGCCGCTTGCGCCCAAAAACCGAGCGATTTTCGCCGTTAGCGGGCAAAAATCGCGTGATTTTCGCAAGTAGCGGCCAAAAATCGCGCGATTTTTGCTTCTAGCGGCGAAATTCGCCCAATTTTTGCCCGATACCCAATTCGACACCTGAGCCATATTTTGGACCCAAATTCTGGCTCCCTGCACCTATTCGCAGTTTTAAATTCCGAATTTTTATACCAAAAAAATGCCAATTACTGAAAGCGGCGGTGGGTCACATTTTGCCCAAACCCCCCCGCAGTTTTCAAAATATCCCAAACATATCAAATTCGATACCTGAGTCATAGTATGGACCCAAATTCTTTCTCTCTGAACCTATTCGCAGTTTGAAATTCCGAAATTTTATACCGAAAATATTCCAATTACTGAGAGCGGCGGTGGGTCACATTTTGCCCAAACCCCCCTTCAGTTTTCAAAATATCCCAAACATCCCAAATTCGATACCTGAGCCATATTTTGGACCCAAATTCTGGCTCTCTGCACCTATTCGCAGTTTGAAATATCGAATTTTTATACCGAAAATATGCCAATTACTGAAAGCAGCGGTGGGTCACATTTTGTCCAAACCCCCCTGCAGTTTTCAAAATATCCCAAAAATCCCAAATTCGATACCTGAGCCATATTTTGGACCCTAATTCTGGCTCCCTGCACCTATTCGCAGTTTGAAATTCCAACTTTTTAAAGCAAAAATATGCCAATTACTGAAAGCGGTGGTGGGTCACATTTTGCCCAAACCTCCCTGCAGTTTTTACATCCCAAACATCCCAAATTCGATACCTGAGCCATATTTTGGACCCAAATTCTGGCTCTCTGCACCTATTCGCAGTTTGAAATTCCGACTTTTTATACCAAAAATATGCCAATTACTGAAAGCGGAGGTGGGTCACATTTTGCCCAAACCCCCCTGCAGTTTTCAAAATATCCCAAACAACCCAAATTCGATACCTGAGCCATATTTTGGACCCAAATTCTGACTCTCTGCACCTATTCGCAGTTTGAAATTCCTAATTTTTATACCGAAAATATGCCAATTACTGAAAGCGGCGTTGGGTCACATTTTGCCCAAACCCCCCTGCAGTTTTCAAAATATCCCAAACATCCCAAATTCGATACCTGCGCCATATTTTGAACCCAAATTCTGGCTCTCTGCACCTATTCGCAGTTTGAAATTCCGACTTTTTATACCGAAAATATGCCAATTACTGAAAGCGGAGGTGGGTCACATTTTGCCCAAACCCCCCTGCAGTTTTCAAAATATCCCAAACATCCCAAATTCAATACCTGAGCCATATTTTAGACCCAAATTCTGGCTCTCTGCACCTATTCGCAGTTTTAAATTCCGAATTTTTATACCAAAAAAATGCCAATTACTGAAAGCGGCGGTGGGTCACATTTTGTCCAAACCCCCCTGCAGTTTTCAAAATATCCTAAACATCCCAAATTCGATACCTGAGCCATATTTTGGACCCAAATTCTGGCTCTCTGCACCTATTCGCAGTTTGAAATTCCGACTTTTTATACCGAAAATATGCCAATTACTGAAAGCGGCGGAAGGTCACATTTTGCCCAAACCCCCCTGCAGTTTTCAGAATATCCCAAAAATCCCAAATTCAATACCTGAGCCATATTTTGGACCCAAATTCTGGATCCCTGCACCTATTCGCAGTTTTAAATTCCGAATTTTTATACCAAAAAAATGCCAATTACTGAAAGCGGCGGTGGGTCACATTTTGCCCAAACCCCCCTGCAGTTTTCAAAATATCCCAAACATCCCAAATTCGATACCTGAGCCATATTTTAGACCCAAATTCTGGCTCTCTGCACCTATTCGAAGTTTGAAATTCCGACTTTTTATACCGAAAATATGCCAATTACTGAAAGCGGTGGTGGGTCACATTTTGCCCAAACCCCCCTGCAGTTTTCAAAATATCCCAAACATCCCAAATTCGATACCTGAGCCATATTTTGGACCCAAATTCTGGCTCTCTGCACCTATTCGCAGTTTGAAATTCCGAACTTTTATACCGAAAATATGCCAATTACTGAAAGCGGCGGTGGGTCACATTTTGCCCAAACCCCCCTGCAGTTTTCAAAATATCCCAAACATCCCAATATCGATACCTGAGCCATATTTTGGACCCAAATTCTGGCTCTCTGCACCTATTCGCAGTTTGAAATTCCGAACTTTTATACCGAAAATATGCCAATTACTGAAAGCGGCGGTGGGTCACATTTTGCCCAAACCCCCATGCAGTTTTCAAAATATCCCAAACATCCCAAATTCGATATCTGAGCCATATTTTGGACCCAAATTCTGGCTCTCTGCACCTATTCGCATTTTGAAATCCCGACTTTTTATACCGAAAATATGCCAATTACTGAGAGCAGTGGTGGGTCACATTTTGCCCAAACCCCCCTACAGTTTTCAAAATATCCCAAACATCCAAATATCGATACCTGAGCCATATTTTGGACCCAAATTCTGGCTCTCTGCACCTATTCGCAGTTTGAAATTCCGAATTTTTATACCGAAAATGTACCAATTACTGAAAGCAGCGGTGTGTCACATTTTGCCCAAACCCCCCTGCAGTTTTCAAAATATCCCAAACATCCCAAATTCGATACCTGAGCCATATTTTGGACCCAAATTTTGGCTCTCTGCACCTATTCGCATTTTGAAATTCCAACTTTTTATAGCAAAAAAAATGCCAATTACTGAAAGCGGCGGTGGGTCACAATTTTGCCCAAACCCCCCCTGCAGTTTTCAAAATATCCCAAACATCCCAAATTCGATACCTGAGCCATATTTTGGACCCAAATTCTGGCTCTCTGCACCTATTCACAGTTTGAAATTCCGACTTTTTATACCGAAAATATTCCAATTACTGAAAGCGGCGGTGGGTCACATTTTGCCCACACCCCCCTGCAGTTTTCAAAATATCCCAAACATCCCAAATTCGATACCTGCGCCATATTTTAAACCCAAATTCTGGCTCTCTGCACCAATTCGCAGTTTGAAATTCCGACTTTTTATACCAAAAATATGCCAATTACTGAAAGCGGCGGTGGGTCACATTTTGCCCAACCCCCTCTGCAGTTTTCAAAATATTCCAAACAACCCAAATTCGATACCTGAGCCATATTTTGGACCCAAATTCTGGCTCTCTGCACCTATTCGCAGTTTGAAATTCTGAATTTTTATACCGAAAATATGCCAATTACTGAAAGCGGCGGTGGGTCACATTTTGCCCAAACCCCCCCTGCAGTTTTCAGAATATCCCAAACATCCCAAATTCGATACCTGAGCCATATTTTGGACCCAAATTCTGGCTCTCTGCACCTATTCGCAATTTGAAATTCCAACTTTTTATAGCAAAAAAATGCCAATTACTTAAAGCGGCGGTAGGTCACATTTTGCCCAAACCCCCATGCAGTTTTCAAAATATCCCAAACATCCCAAATTTGATACCTGAGCCATATTTTGGACCCAAATTCTGACTCTCTGCACCTATTCGCCGTTTTAAATTCCGAATTTTTATACCAAAAATATGCCAATTACTGAAAGCGGTGGTGGGTCACATTTTGCCCAAACCCCCCTGCAGTTTTCAAAATATCCCAAACATCCCAAATTCGATACCTGAGCCATATTTTGGACCCAAATTCTGGCTCTCTGCACCTATTCGCAGTTTGAAATTCCGACTTTTTATACCAAAAAAATGCCAATTACTGAAAGCGGAGGTGGGTCAGATTTTGCCCAAACCCCCCTGCAGTTTTCAAAATATCCCAAACAACCCAAATTCGATACCTGAGCCATATTTTTTTTTTTTTTTTTTTTTTTTTTTGAGATATATACAAGAGTTGTTACATTCTTGTACAGCCACTAGTACGCGTAGCGTTTCGGGCAAGTCCTTAATCCTACGGTCCCTGGAATACGATCCCCTGCCGCGAAGAATCGTTTTTTCATCCAAGTACACATTTTACTGTTGCGTTAAACAGAGGCTACAGTTAAGGAATTGCGCCCAGTAAATCCTCCCCGGCCAGGATACGAACCCATGACATAGCGCTCGCGGAACGCCAGGCGAGTGTCTTACCACTACACCACGGAGACTGCACTATATTATGGACCCAAATTCTGGCTCTCTGCACCTATTCGCAGTTTGAAATTCCTAATTTTTATACCGAAAATATGCCAATTACTGAAAGCGGCGTTGGGTCACATTTTGCCCAAACCCCCCTGCAGTTTTCAAAATATCCCAAACATCCCAAATTCGATACCTGCGCCATATTTTGAACCCAAATTCTGGCTCTCTGCACCTATTCGCAGTTTGAAATTCCGACTTTTTATACCGAAAATATGCCAATTACTGAAAGCGGAGGTGGGTCACATTTTGCCCAAACCCCCCTGCAGTTTTCAAAATATCCCAAACATCCCAAATTCAATACCTGAGCCATATTTTAGACCCAAATTCTGGCTCTCTGCACCTATTCGCAGTTTTAAATTCCGAATTTTTATACCAAAAAAATGCCAATTACTGAAAGCGGCGGTGGGTCACATTTTGTCCAAACCCCCCTGCAGTTTTCAAAATATCCTAAACATCCCAAATTCGATACCTGAGCCATATTTTGGACCCAAATTCTGGCTCTCTGCACCTATTCGCAGTTTGAAATTCCGACTTTTTATACCGAAAATATGCCAATTACTGAAAGCGGCGGTAGGTCACATTTTGCCCAAACCCCCCTGCAGTTTTCAAAATATCCCAAAAATCCCAAATTCGATACCTGAGCCATATTTTGGACCAAAATTCTGGATCCCTGCACCTATTCGCAGTTTTAAATTCCGAATTTTTATACCAAAAAAATGCCAATTACTGAAAGAGGCGGTGGGTCACATTTTGCCCAAACCCCCTGCAGTTTTCAAAATATGTTAAACAACCCAAATTCGATACCTGAACCATATTTTGGACCCAAATTCTGGCTCTCTGCACCTATTCGCAGCTTGAAATTCCGAATTTTTATACCGAAAATATGCCAATTACTGAAAGCGGTGGTGGGTCACATTTTGTCCAAACCCCCCTGCAGTTTTCAGAATATCCCAAAAATCCTAAATTCGATACCTGAGCCATATTTTGGACCCAAATTCTGGCTCTCTGCACCTATTCGCACTTTGAAATTCCGACTTTTTATACCGAAAATATACCAATTACTGAAAGCGGCGGTGGGTCACATTTTGCCCAAACCCCCCTGCAGTTTTCAAAATATCCCAAACATCCCAAATTCGATACCTGAGCCATATTTTGGACCCAAATTCTGGCTCTCTGCACCTATTCGCTGTTTGAAATTCCGACTTTTTATACCGAAAATATGCCAATTACTGAAAGCGGTGGTGGGTCACATTTTGCCCAAACCCCCCTGCAGTTTTCAAAATATCCCAAACATCCCAAATTCGATACCTGAGCCATATTTTGGACCCAAATTCTGGCTCTCTGCACCTATTCGCAGTTTGAAATTCCGAACTTTTATACCGAAAATATGTCAATTACTGAAAGCGGCGGTGGGTCACATTTTGCCCAAACCCCCCTGCAGTTTTCAAAATATCCCAAACATCCCAATATCGATACCTGAGCCATATTTTGGACCCAAATTCTGGCTCTCTGCACCTATTCGCAGTTTGAAATTCCGAACTTTTATACCGAAAATATGCCAATTACTGAAAGCGGCGGTGGGTCACATTTTGCCCAAACCCCCATGCAGTTTTCAAAATATCCCAAACATCCCAAATTCGATACCTGAGCCATATTTTGGACCCAAATTCTGGCTCTCTGCACCTATTCGCAGTTTGAAATTCCGACTTTTTATACCGAAAATATGCCAATTACTGAGAGCAGTGGTGGGTCACATTTTGCCCAAACCCCCCTACAGTTTTCAAAATATCCCAAACATCCAAATATCGATACCTGAGCCATATTTTGGACCCAAATTCTGGCTCTCTGCACCTATTCGCAGTTTGAAATTCCGAATTTTTATACCGAAAATGTACCAATTACTGAAAGCAGCGGTGTGTCACATTTTGCCCAAACCCCCCTGCAGTTTTCAAAATATCCCAAACATCCCAAATTCGATACCTGAGCCATATTTTGGACCCAAATTTTGGCTCTCTGCACCTATTCGCATTTTGAAATTCCAACTTTTTATAGCAAAAAAATGCCAATTACTGAAAGCGGCGGTGGGTCACACTTTTGCCCAAACCCCCTCTGTAGTTTTCAAAATATCCCAAACATCCCAAATTCGATACCTGAGCTATATTTTGGACCCAATTTTTGGCTCTCTGCACCTATTCGCATTTTGAAATTCCAACTTTTTATAGCAAAAAAATGCCAATTACTGAAAGCGGCGGTGGGTCAAATTTTGCCCAAACCCCCCTGCAGTTTTCAAAATATCCCAAAAATCCCAAATTCGATACCTGAGCTATATTTTGGACCCAAATTCTGGCTCTCTGCACCTATTCGCAGTTTGAAATTCCGAATTTTTTTACCGAAAATATGCAAATTACTGAAAGAGGTGGTGGGTCAAATTTTGCCCAAACCCCCCTGCAGTTTTCAAAATATCCCAAACATCCTAAATTCGATACCTGAGCCATATTTTGGACCCAAATTCTGGCTCTCTGCACCTATTCGCAGTTTTAAATTCCGAATTTTTATACCAAAAAAATGCCAATTACTGAAAGCGGCGGTGGGTCACATTTTGCCCAAACCCCCCTGCAGTTTTCAAAATATCCCAAACATCCCAAATTCGATACCTGAGCCATATTTCGGACCCAAATTCTGGCTCCCTGCACCTATTCGCAGTTTTAAATTCCGAATTTTTATACCAAAAAAATGCCAATTACTGAAAGCGGCGGTGGGTCACATTTTGCCCAAACCCCCCTGCAGTTTTCAAAATATCCCAAACATCCCAAATTTGATACCTGAGCCATATTTTGGGCCCAAATTCTGACTCTCTGCACCTATTCGCAGTTTTAAATTCCGAATTTTTATACCAAAAATATGCCAATTACTGAAAGCGGTGGTGGGTCACATTTTGCCCAAACCCCCCTGCAGTTTTCAAAATATCCCAAACATCCCAAATTCGATACCTGAGCCATATTTTGGACCCAAATTCTGGCTCTCTGCACCTATTCGCAGTTTGAAATTCCGACTTTTTATACCAAAAATATGCCAATTACTGAAAGCGGCGGTGGGTCACATTTTGCCCAAACCCTCCTGCAGTTTTCAGAATATCCCAAAAATCCAAAAATTCGATACCTGACCCATATTTTGGACCCAAATTCTGGCTCCCTGCACCTATTCGCAGTTTTAAATTCCGAATTTTTATTCCAAAAAATGCCAATTACTGAAAGCGGCGGTGGGTCACATTTTACCCAAACCCCCCTGCAGTTTTCAAAATATCCCAAACATCCCAAATTCGACACCTGAGCAATATTTTGGACCCAAATTCTGGCTCCCTGCACCTATTCGCAGTTTGAAATTCCGAATTTTAGTACCGAAAATATACCAATTACTGAAAGCAGCGGTGGGTAACATTTTGCCCAAACCCCCATGCAGTTTTCAAAATATCCCAAACGTCCCAAATTCGACACCTAACCCATATTTTGGACCCAAATTCTGGCTGTCTGCACCTATTCGCAGTTTGAAATTCCGACTTTTTATACCGAAAATATAGGGAGGTCTCAGCCATAGCGAATATTCTCAGCACTTGATTATTTTTCACTGTATATATATATTATTGTAGAGTAAACTTCATCCCTATTAATCATTTATATTATATTGTTTTTTGACTTGTTCATTTGCACTGTACCGAAGCCAAGAGATGGTCTTTGTTCATATTTCGTTTTCTATATTAATTATAGTTTCATTGTTCATACTTTGTGTTTTACGTGTTCCTCCCTCTCGCTTACCACAGACAACAGGCAAGCAGTCTATCTTTATTTTTCATAAATGTGACAGGCATTGACACCAGTCATTGGAGGACTGCCGAACATCTACACTCCAACACTTTCCCGTCACAATATATATATATATATATATATATTGACCAGACAACACACTAGAAATTGAAGGGACGACGACGTTTCGGTCCGTCCTGGACCATTCTCAAGTCGATTCGGTCCAGGACGGACCGAAACGTCGTCGTCCCTTCAATTTCTAGTGTGTGGTCTGGTCAACATACTTCAGCCACGTTATTGTGACTCATCGCCTGCATATATATATATATATATATATATATATATATATATATATATATATATATATATATATATATATATATATATATATATATATATATATATATATATATATATATATGTATATATATATATAAGTATTTTTATATCAATATTTCAGTAATGAAAAATTTGTCTTGATGATTATAATCAAGATGATGCATTGTTTTTCTGTATTAATTACTCATTCCATCATTTCTAGCCAATGATATCGACTTTCATGTGTTGAGTATGTTTCAGTGTAAACAAATCGAGTTCGCATGTCCGTCTTTATCTTCATCTTCTTGGAATAATGTATTCGGAATTTTCTTTTGTTCCTGTAAATATTAAGTGGAAATAAGCAGAGAGAGAGAGAGAGAGAGAGAGAGAGAGAGAGAGAGAGAGAGAGAGAGAGAGAGAGAGAGAGAGAGAGAGAGAGAGAGAGAGAGAGAGAGAGAGAGAGAGAAACACAGCTGAGCCAGAGATTTCTCTGCCTCAGAAATCCTTAAATGGAAAAACATTGTCACTATCCAACTTCTCTATTCCTCCCCCCTCAGTATCTTGTACGTTGTGATCATATCACCGCTTATTTTTTCTTACTTTTGCTGTTATATTTAGTTCGTTATGTGTTGTTTAGGTCAGACATGGGAATACTGTAATTTTACTGTCACGTGTGTCTATAGCTCCTCGCTGGTAAGTAAAGCCATTTTATATTTATGACTGAATAACTGAATGAGTGAATTTGTGAATGAGAAAGATCAAGTAATTTATCAAAAGAAAGCGCTTAGAATGCATGACTTTATACTACTTGGAAGGAATACGAGGACAAGAAGCTGGGATATGAATTCAAGGAGCTGGGATATGAGGACAAGGCTGGGATATGAGGACAAGAAGCTGGGATATGAGGACAAGGAGCCTGGATATGAGGACAAGGAGCTGAGTTCGCACACCAGTGAGGTACCAGTTCACCTATCCCAGTACACTTATTAAATCCAAACACAATTGGAGCATCACGTGGGGGATAGTGTCAAACACAAACCAATCCAACTGATCTGGCAACCATTCTGTCAACCTGAGAGTGTAAAGAGCACTATTTGTTCGTTCAACTTACAAACATCTGATATAATCTGAGGCCAAGACAAAATTTACAATGAACAATGAGGATCTCAAATACCGTGATTTAAAGATTCGATATTTCATAAGAGATCCTCATATCGTCCCTCTGCATGCTGAGAAGTAGAGAAATTCAGGATTTGAAAATCTGCCAGAAAACGAGATGTGAAAAATACTGGAAGGTCCTTTCCTTGAGGAACATGGAGACTTCCTGTCAGTTGGAGAGCACCTTAGGGGGTCCTGGTGAGGGGGCGTACCCCCCTCTCCTTCCCCCCCTCTCTTCCCACTCTCAATGTCACCCACCACATATGGAGAGGCACTCACCTACCTACCCCACTCATCTGCACACACCATCCACATCATCGCTATCCCACATCACAGCCCTCACTAGGTTTTCTGTTCCAAATCCACTCTCACCCTTACACCTCACTCACTCAACCCCCCTCCCCCCCCTCACGCTTAACTCACACTCATCTACACTTTCTTAGAGCCCTCCCTCCCTCCCTCTTCCCTCTCACTTCTCATCTCTGTCACCCCGGGTCGTCCTCCGCCCTCATGACTCACACACTTTGTTATTTCCAAGTTTCTTGACACAGTCCACTGACTCTCCTCCCGCCTTCCTTTCCTGAAGCTCTCTCCTCGTCACACTCTGACTCTGCCCTTCTACACTCTCTACACTCTCCCTTCGCTCTCTACACTCTCCCCTCCCTCTCTACACTCCCCCTCGCCCTCCAACCTCCCACTCCAGACCTGGCACCGGATTCCTGTTATAAGTTGAGCGAAAAAGCAAGACTTCGCGGTGGAGGTTTGCTGAAAGCAGAGGAGACGGGGATGGCTCCACGAGTCCCCCGCAACGTATCAACGGACACACAAATGTGTTCAGGTAAACTCTTACAACAGAACTATTGTAATGAACTTTAGTTTATTTTCCGTGTGAACAGTTCCAAGTTCCCAAGGAACTTGAATAAATTAAGAATCTACAACCTCATTTATCGACTCTCCTTGTCTACTCCAACTTTTAACGAGCACTCCAACCCTTCAAGGAGCCCTTAGACCCTTCAACGAGCACTTCAACCAGGTCTCCAACCCTTCAACATACTCTTCAACGCACCTTTCAACGCAACCGAACACCATCTCACCTTTCTGCACATCCCTCGTGTTCAGGAGACAGACAGACGTTTTAGAGTTGGTATTACCATCAACATTCCAACACTCACAGAGCCTCCCCAACCCAGCGGAAAAGAGTGATGATATTGATGAAGAAGGCAACACACTTCCCCAGTGTTGTGAGAGACGGCACAACACCCACCACAACACAGTGTTGCCGAGAAAAAGACGAACGGCTAAACTTTTAATTAGATTCGAACGTGACCATCACCACTGGGCAGCGGTTCTCATACGCTGGACGTGTGAGAAATGTGCTCTCTGGGGATAATAGGGGATATACCATGGGGTTAAGAGGGAAGGGGGGAGGGGTTCCCCTGTGGATAGGGGAAGCTACCTTAGAGAAGGGGGGGTAATGGGTAATAAGAAGGAGGAGGAGCGGCTGCCCTAGGGGAAAGAGCATCCATTAGGATTAAGGGAAGCTTACCTTGGGATAATGGGAGCTACCCTCGTCTTTTCTGGACGTGTTGGCAACCAACTGATATAAGACCTCCATTATATTAGAAGCTAATGGGGGGGGGCAGTCAACTCACTGTTCCTGCAGAAGATAACCAATATCATTATGTATGTTTCAATCCCATTTAATGGGTTCGTCAAAGCTCCAAGAACAGTTACAGCCCCGCTCCTGTGCCTGGTAAGTCCACTACGGGCTCACCATAGCCCGTGCTACTTTGGAACTTTTGTTCTAAGTAGCTGAATCTAAACCAACAACAACAACAGCTCCAATAAGTCGATATTTTAGATCTTCGAGGTAGAGAAAGTGGGCAGACTGAGGTGTGAATCTTGAGAAAGGATGTAGGGAACAGCCAATAAATTTAGCTTTGAATACACTTTGACATATATTGAGTCTTTCACCTTCATTGAAGTACGATGGTATTGTAGTAACTTTCTCGATAGTATATAGTATTAGACAGGGAGGAAAAGGGGATGACGAACAGCCTGTTTAACACACAGAGATCACACTAACGTGATGCATCAAATGAACAAATCCACAAGGGCAGTGACGAGGATTGGAATCTGCGTCTGGGAGCATCCCAGATGTCATGTCTGGGATGTTCCCAGACGCAGGTTCGAATCCTCGTCACTGCCCTTGTGGATTTGTTCAGCCTGTTTAGACAGGAGCGAGAGGAAAACTAGTGGTGAGAGCCAGGGAATAGAGGGGGGGGCAGGGAGGGATTCGTAGTGTAAACAGGAGGCAGAGAAAACGAATAATAGTGAAGTACAGGGAGGGACGCACTGTAAACAGGAATAAGAGGAAAACGATCTGCTATCTTGAGAGGTTATCTTGAGATGATTTCGGGGCTTTTTTAGTGTCCCCTGCGGCCCGGTCCTCGACCAGGCCTCCACCCCCAGGAAGCAGCCCGTGACAGCTGACTAACTCCCAGGTACCTATTTACTGCTAGGTAACAGGGGGCATTCAGGGTGAAAGAAACTTTGCCTATTTGTTTCTGCCTCGTGCGGGAATCGAACCCGCGCCACAGAATTACGAGTCCTGCGCGCTATCCACCAGGCTACGAGGCCCTCTGCTAGGATTTAAAACAAAAACAAAATCCCCCGCTCTGTTATCTTCTCTGATCTGCTGCTCTTATCTCGTTCATGGTGGTCCATAATCACTAATCAGTTTACGAGGTCCGAAGCGATACGCGGTCGTCCGTAAATATGCTGACTTAAGTGTTGGAAAGAACATCATGATGCTCTCGTAAACTGTTTACCTAAACGTCCACTATACAACCGATATAAGACGTACAGATATTGTAAGTATATAAGGTACAGATATTGTAAGTAAATAAGGCTATGGAACTCCTATATGAACCTTAGCCTATCTAGAGAACTGAATATGCATTTAATTCTAAGACGAATGACAATAATAGGTGACCAAAAGTAAAACAGTGTAAACGTATAGAACATAATAAATAAGTCGAGTCCCGGATGCCCCCCAAAACATAGCAACCCTGAGACGCAAGAGAAAGAAAACGAGAAGTGTAGGAGAGCAAAGAGGGGGAGGAGGGGGAGAAGACCCCACCCCCCAACACTAGACCCTGCCCCCCCCCTACACTAGACCCTGCCCCCCCCAACACTAGACCATGCCCCCCCCCCCTTTCCCCCTCCCCCTCCCTCCCCTTCCCCCCCCCACAAACGCCTAAATGGTAACACTAAATATCTTGTATCGTACAGATAATCTCCTCCTTAAGTCTTGAAACTGGCGAAAAGTAATATTAAACAGGATAGGACACGCCTTACTACACTTTGTTCTTTCTTCACTAACATTAAGTGCATAGAACAGCTGATGCCGCAGCAAACACACAGCTCCGGCATAAAAATTTTAATGAATCATGTAGGAAAAATGCTTTATAATATATAATTTGATGCAAAAGAAATTATTAGATTGCTTTCTGTGCAACAATTTAGTCTGATAATCTCCTTAACTGAAACAGTTAATCGCATTCCAGTATTTAATTTCGTATTTCAGAACTTTTTTTTTTGGTCATTGCATTTGCTGGCCATTAAACCCAATAATTGTTATTTACTGCGTGACGCGATCGCTGGACGCACATGATGCAGACATTTTCCGCACTAATGTGTACACTACCTTCAACAGTTTGTATACATGTGTCCTGTATACACACACACACACACACACACACACACACACACACACACACACACACACCTCGTAGGGGGCCAGGGGGCCTCGTAGCCTGGTGGATAGCGCGCAGGATTCGTAATTCTGTGGCGCGGGTTCGATTCCCGCACGAGGCAGAAACAAATGGGCAAAGTTTCTTTCACCCTGAATGCCCCTGTTACCTAGCAGTAAATAGGTACCTGGGAGTTAGTCAGCTGTCACGGGCTGCTTCCTGGGGTGTGTGTGTGTGTGGTGTGGGAAAAAAAAAAAAAAAAAAGTAGTTAGTAAACAGTTGATTGACAGTTGAGAGGCGGGCCGAAAGAGCAAAGCTCAACCCCCGTAAAAACACAACTAGTAAACACACACACACACACACACACACACACACACACACACACACACACACACACACACACACACACACACACACACACACACACACACACATATTTACACAGGGGAGCCAGACGGCTGAGTGGACAGCGCTTGGGACTTGTAATCATAGAGACTGGGGTTCGATTCCCGGCGCCGGCGAGAAATAAAATGGGCAGTTTCTTTCACTCTGTTGCACCTGTTACCCAGTAGTAAATAGGTACCTGGGAGTTAGACAGCTGTTACCGACTGCTTCCTGGGGATATGTGTGTGTGTGTGTGTGTGTGTGTGTGTGTGTGTGTGTGTGTGTGTGTGTGTGTGTGTGTGTGTGTGTGTGTGTGTGTGTGTGTGTGTGTATGTGTGTGGGTGGGTGTTAGAAATAAATATATGTAGTAGACATAATAGAGGAAAAATAGATTGGTTAAAAAGGCGGGGTCCAAGAGTCTGCAGACACAAATAGTAAACGCAAATAGTAATCACACACACACATGATCACGACTTACAAAATACTAACAGAAATACACCAAATTGACAAAGAGGAATTCCTGAAATCAGCAACTTCACGAACAAGAAGACACAGATTCAAGCTAAGAAAACAGAGGTGCAGAAAAATATATTAGAAAATTTTATTGTGCAGAGTGGTAGACGGTTGGAACAAGCTAAGTGGGAAGGTGGTAGAGGCCAAAATCGTCAGTAGTCTCAGAGCGTTATACAACAAAGAGTGCTGGGAAGACGGGACACCACGAGCGTAGCTCTCATCCTGTGACTACACTTAGGTAATTACACATACACACGCACGCACGCACACTCACACACACACATTACCTCACATACACAGATACACTCACATTTAAAACACATTTTTCTTATATATATATATATATATATATATATATATATATATATATATATATATATGCAACAATGATCACAAAAACACTGATCCAAGTATGCTGTATATATATATATATATATATATATATATATATATATATATATATATATATATATATATATATATATATATATATATATATATATAACTGAAAACTCACACCCCAGAAGTGACTCGAACCCATACTCCCAGAAGCAACGCATCTGGTATGTACAAGACGCCTTAATCCACTTGACCATCACGACCGGACAAAATGAGGTGATAGCCGAGGCTATTTGAACCACCCCACCGCCGGCACTCGGATAGTTATCTTGGGCATAGCATTTTACCAAATCACCTCATTCTTTGGGGCAACACGTGAGGAACACAAATGCGAACAAGCCTGAATGGTCCCCAGGACCATATAATATTGTTCGCATTTGTGTTCCTCACGTGTTGCCCCAAAGAATGAGGTGATTTGGTAAAATGCTATGCCCAAGATAACTATCCGAGTGCCGGCGGTGGGGTGGTTCAAATAGCCTCGGCTATCACCTCATTTTGTCCGGTCGTGATGGTCAAGTGGATTAAGGCGTCTTGTACATACCAGATGCGTTGCTTCTGGGAGTATGGGTTCGAGTCACTTCTGGGGTGTGAGTTTTCAGTTGCATATGTCCTGGGGACCATTCAGGCTTGTTCGCATATATATATATATATATATATATATATACAGAGAGAGAGAGAGAGAGAGAGAGAGAGAGAGAGAGAGAGAGAGAGAGAGAGAGAGAGAGAGAGAGAGAGAGAGAGAGAGAGAGAGAGAGAGAGAGAGAGAGAGAGAGTTTATTATTTACAAATCACAGATTTGGGTGTAAAGTTACATATACTTATTGCTGCAGTGTCCAAAGCAGTTTTCACTTAATATTTGTTGACATGAAGATTGCTTTTCTAAGCATAAACTCAAATATCACTACAGTTTAGGGTAAACTGTAGTTTTTTTTATTGTAACAAGCCATTAGCAGTCAATGGTTTGTAATTACTAATGATAATCCGACCATTTTTTTATTGTGAAGTAATGGCATAATTGAAAGCTTTTGCAGTGCAGAGAATAAAGTAGTCTGCGTTTGCTCAAAATAAAGAGACTCGATCCTAAACTTTTTTGTACATTTGGAAGTGGCGACATTTGGCAAAAACGGACTCTGCCAACTGACGAAAATCATTAGAGTTTTATGAGTGCTTTCAAATAGCTTTTACATAAATTCAATAATTTAAAGCGATGTTAAAATGACAAATAAACTCGTTGTTTTATTTTTTAGCAATACTACAATATACAGTATACAACAGCTAATACAGTAACCATAGCCATGCAGCTTCATACGAGCAACTAGAAAAAATATAATATACGGATTTTCGATACCAGAGCGAAGAATTGCGCTGGATTTCTAACAGCGTTTTATATCAGATTCATTATGCCGGCTACCAGGTGTCAGACGCAATAAGCTGCACAATGCCGAAGGTAAAGCGGCTTCAATGTTTAATTAACTTTTTAATTACATTTGATTGCCAGTACTTTATTTTAGATTTATATCAAGTTATATATGGCTGTTACCTAGCAGTAAAATAGGTACCTGGGTGTTAGTCAGCTGTCACGGGCTGCTTCCTGGGGGTGGAGGCCTGGTCGAGGGGGACACTAAAAAGCCCCGAAATCATCTCAAGATAACCTCAAGATATCCCCATCCAAATTTGGGCTTATCTTCGGGAAATAATTAAGTAGAGAGACGCACATTCATCATTAGGATATTATGAATTAATGACTGGATTTGCTGATTAATAAATCCGCCTCTTTGATTAAAACGACCCCCCCCCCCTATTTTAGAAGGAAATTGTTGATAAATAGGGTATGTATGAGGAGAAAGAGCTAAGCCGGTACGACTACACAACACCTGGAAGGGATACGAGAACAAGGAACAAGACGGATTGAAGGAATAGTGCCCAACCACTTGGATCATCGGGGATCGAACTTCGACCTGCAAGGAAGCCAGGCTGTCCGTGTTCCGACCGGTCCAAGTAATTAGACACCATTCCCTTCCAAGTGTTGTCACAATTACATTTATGGAAAGTTGTTGTTGTTTAAGATTCGCTACTTGGAACAAAAAGTTCCAAGTAGCACGGGCTATGGTGAGCCCGTAGTTATGGAAAGTGATTTAAAATACACCTCTATTAACATGCAGTTTCACGTCAGCCTGGGCATCCAGCTTGATCGTACCCTTCACCTCCGGGTCCGTGTATTACGAATACACGGAAATAATTATTTATGATAACTAATATTCCACTTGATGTTAGATATCTGTAGGTCTATTACCCAGAGAATATTCTGATACGAAAATGAACATCACCGAGTTCTTAACTTTAACTTGTAAAAACCAATATTAATGAAATTATGCCTGAGTGACTGGTGAGGGTTGAGACGACGGTGCTGGGGTGCTTTACTGGGGTGGGGGGGACCTGGGGTGCTTTACTGGGGTGGGGGGGGGGACCTGGGGTGCTTTACTGGGGTGGGGGGGACCTGGGGTGCTTTACTGGGGTGGGGGAACCTGGGGTGCTTTACTGGGGTGCGGGGGACCTGGGGTGCTTTACTGGGGTGGGGGGACCTGGGGTGCTTTACTGGGGTGCGGGGGTACCTGGGGTGCTTTACTGGGGTGGGGGGGACCTGGGGTGCTTTACTGGGGTTTGGGGGTACCTGGGGTGCTTTACTGGGGTGGGGG